>NW_026623313.1:20885-38481 GCF_030028575.1 Malurus melanocephalus | reverse complement strand
GGGGCGGCGGGCGCGGGAGCGGCGCCGCGGAGGAAACTTTGTTACAACATGGAGTTTCCTCCGCCCGGGCTGGGGCTGCAAACATGGATCCCGGGCGCGGTTTCAAGGAACCCCTTAAAAGGGCAACGACGGCGGGGGGGCCCCTCCTCCTTCTCCCTTCTCCCTCCTCCTCCCTCCTCCCGGCACCCGCGCCGCCAGGGAGGAGTGGGGGTYCCCGCCGAGCCGCGGCCGGGACCGAGACGGGGAGTGGTCTGTGGCTTGGCCGGGCAGGACACCCCTTCTTGCTCCATGGTGATCGTACGCAGGTCCCCGACCCCCCGCCGGGCTGTCCCACACTCCTCCGCCCGACTCAGAGGGAATGGAGAAGGGGATCGGTCCTACTGTCCCCCCCCCCCATCCAGCTGGCAGCCCGGGATCCCTCTGCAGCTACCCCYGGCATCTGAACACGCCCCCCATGCTAGACGTCCCTCGGAGCAGAGACTCGAGCCTGGGGGGTCCCCATTGCCCCCCGAGGGCACATCCTGCATTGCGTGTACGAGCCAGGGGGGCGGGACAGCAGGTGCTGGGGGGATGCACCAATAATTGCCGCTTTTTTCTATCGTTCYGTCTTTCTCCTGCAAACCCCCAATTATTTGGGCAATTAATAATTTTATATTATCAATATAGATATACTTTCCCTTGCAATTACTTCCCTCCTGCCTTTRGGAGGAAGAGGGGCTGTTTCCAGGCGCTTTCTGAAAAGCGATTTTTGCCGGGTGTRTGGCACAACTCCCTCATAGAAAACCCGCCCCCTTATCCCCGCAAGTGCAGCATCCTCCAGCCCCGGTTCCTTCCCCCCGCAATCCCTGCGGGGCTCTGCCGGGGCAGCCTCGCACCGCCGTGCCCCCCAACACCGCCCAGGCAGCGTCCGGCCCTGGAGGGGTCCCAGCCTGTCCCGGTCACCTTCCTCGCCGTCTCGGTGGCAGGAGATGCTGTGCCCTCTGTCAGCGCTGCCGCGAGGCTGCAGCAGGTTGGAAATTTCTCGTGTGARCTCATTCAAAATCTTTCCACCTCTCCCACCTGAAGTTTGGGAACTTGAGGGGCTGAGATCGCCCTTTCTGACCAGGTAGGAGCCAGGGGCACCGGCGAGGCAGSGATGCGGGCGGTGGCACGCTCGGTTACCGCTCTGTGCCCCGGGGCTGAGCCGACATGGTACAGTGGGAGCAGCCCCTGGGAAACAGGGCTAGGAGGCTAGGAGGGGACCCGGAACGCGTCCCAGCTCCCAGCGTGGGGCACAAAGGGACATGACACATGCCCAGAGGTGACCGAGCTGGCAAACGGGGTCTGGGATTGGGAGGTGCCCCCACAGGGAACTGGGATGCTGCGGGGCCGGCGGGACTCTGGCAGTGCGATTTACACCTGCGGTTCCCACACTCCCGGCTCCGTGTGGACATCCCGACACCACCTAACCCCGGAGGGCTCTGGCAGGGACCAGCTGCTGTTGGGAACCGGGACACTGCATCCTGCCACCTCCTCCGCGGGTTCTGATGGCGGGCAGCGCTCCTGCCTCAGTTTCATCGCACCTCCGCAGCACGGCAGTCGGCTCCCACATCAGGCAGCCGGCACTGTCTCCTGGCCCGGCGGGAGGAAAAGGAAGAAGGAGGCTGTGCTTCCTCCGTTATTTTGGGCTGACCTGTGTGCTCCTTTAGCCCAGGTGGAACTGGACAGGATGTCTGCCTCATCCCCACATCTGGCCATGCTGCTGGGGGATGCTGCTCATTGTGGGGACAGTTGCAGAGGCCACCCAGTGTCCCTTTGGCCATGTCCTCCTCCCTCCCTGATAAACCCTGATGAGCCCAGCCAGGCCCTGCCAGCCCTCTAATTAATGCAATTAGAAAAGTGTCCTGGCCAATGCCTGCAGCGGCAACTGGAGGACCGCTTCCAGCTCCACTGCCTGCCTGGGGGCAGATTAAGCAGTTGGGGAGCTCAGGGAGATGCTGTCTCCCATCCCGGGGCTGTGGGACAAGCCCAGGACTGGACAGGCAGAGCCCAGCTGGACTGTTTGGGCTATGGGGTGCAGGCACAAGACAGAAGAGCATCAGGCTCCCATCAATCAGGCACTCAGGAGCCCCTCTGTGGCACCCACAGCTCCTCGGCTGGAGTCCCGGATGCTTTCCCCTGTTCCCCAACCTAACCCTGGCCCTGGGAGCTTTGCCGTAGTAAGAGCTGCCCCACGGCCAAGTGGGCACAGAAGGGGCCTGCGGCGGGGCACTTCTGTTGAGAGTTGGGTGGAGGCAGGTATCTCTGGGCTGGGAGTGCGCTGGGTTGCGGTCCCACCTGGAGAACAAATCCCACAACCACAGCCCTGTGGACCCCCTGCTCCCCAGACGARCCATGCCTGTACCCCGCAGCCCCCCAGCCTTTCGCTGCTGAGGACCACCCCGATGACCTGTGCCCCTTGGAGCCTCCCACCACGGGCAGGTGCACCCCGAGATGGGGGGGGTCTCCTGCTCCGATGGCTCTAGTCGGCTGCACCCCGCGAGGAGCGGGGGAGCCCCCGCCTTTTAGTGGGCCCCACAGCSCTGGCTCCTCCTTCAAGCAGCCAGAGGCCGGACCAACGCGGAGGCGGGGGGGAGGCACCGCCCCACCCCGTCCGCCATCGCCCTTTTAAGGAAGGGGACATTCTTCACATAAACAAGSGCGGCCCCCGGGAGCGGGGGGGGACCCTTCCCGGAGTGGGGGGCACGGGCTGGGGGGGTGTCCGGTCCCCCAAACTGCCCTTCCACCGCCCGGCCGGCGTGGGTCGGGAAGTGGGATTTTGGGGCGGGGGGTCCCGGGGAGAGGGGGGAGCCTTGAAACAGCCAGGGAGCGTCTCGCAAGTGCGGASCGCGGCGGGGGGCGAAGCGCGGTGGGACCCCCTCAACCCGCGGAGCGGGACCGGCCTGGGGGGCGCCGGCCGCGCCCGGGGAGGGCCCGAGCGGCCCCGCATCCTCATGAGGCGGTTCCGGCGGGCGGGAAAGGGGGCATCGGGGGCGGGGAGGGCACGGTGGGCCCCCCCACCGCCTCGCTCCCCCCGAGGGAATGCAGAAAACTGGCGCTGAGCCTCCCGCACCCCCACGGCCACGCGTTGGCAACCCCGCCCCCTCCCCCGGCCGGGGCACAGGGGCCGTCCCCAGGGTACGGGTGAGCCCACGGGGTCCCCGCCCCGCACCGGGGCCACGCAGCAGCAGCGAGGCCGAGGCCCGGTCACAAACACGCCGTTTATCAGCCGCCCCCTCCCCCCCAGTTGCGGAGCCCCCCGTGGGGATGGGGCCGGTCCCGGGGCTGGCCCCGCCGGCGGTGGGGGGTGGTTAGCGGTCCCCGGCGGTAATTAGCGGTCCCCAGCGGTGATTAGCGGTCCCGGGGGCCGGCGGTTCCTGGCAGTAATGAGCAGGGGAAGTCTCCGACGCGGCTCATTCACTGAAGCGTCTGTGCCAAGGGATGGGAGCACCTCCGTCGCTATCCCAGTCCCCTCGCATCAAGCCTGGACCGGCACCGCTGAATGGGCGAAGGCTGGGGATGGAAAGAAGCKCTGGGCTCTAAAATCTTGGGGGGAGGTCTGCCCGTGTGTTAACCYCTTCCTTGCTGGGTGCATCTCTGGCCAGAACATGCCCAGGCTCGGAGTGACAGCAAATCGTGTCCGGTGTGAGGAGGCCGTGCTGGTCAGGGACGGGGGGATAATAAGCAGGGATGGGATCTGTCACCCATCCCTGTCACCGAGGGCGAGACCAAAGTTGAACCGGCTGTGGTGGCCCCGGGCCAGGAACCGGGCTCCATGCGCGATGCTGCATGTCCAGATCTGCAGGGGCAAAGAGGGCAGGTCGATGGGCACCCACCAGGGACATTGTCCCGCCCCCATCCCGCGGTGCCAGCCCTACCAGGTAGGCGACGAAAGCCACGTAGGCAGCCAGCAGCARGCTCAGGGGGATGTAGTACTCCAGGCCACGCAGTGTTGGCAAAAAGTCCACCACAAAGTAAATGTTGATTGCGCAGATCAGCCCCGTGGTGAGGGTCATCAGCACCTTCCCTGGGCTGCAGGCAGGGCAGTGGGCATCAGTGCCAGGGCAGGGCCCCCACCCCCTGTGACACTGGGCACAGAGGGCTGGGGGAACTGAGTTTGTAGTGAACAAAACCCCAGCTGGGACACCTCTGCACCCCACAGCTGTATTTCACCCCGTGGTGGGGCTCTTGGTGTGGACTGTGGCCACCCTCCAAATCCAGGGCTGGCAGTGCCAGGAGGATTCTGGGGATCCAGGGTTGCCCAAAGAATCAGCTGTTTCATTGGGAGGAGGATAACAAGGGTGATGATGGGGTCTGTCCTGCTCTGGCTGCCCTGGGCACGTGGGAATGAGCATAGCCCTCCAATGTCTGTTCACTAATTGTCCCATAGCATGTTTGGGGGGCAGGATGGGCCAGAGCGAGGGTCCCAGCAGCTAGAGCTCCCCACTCTGCCCCCTCTGCGCCTCCCCCTKCCCTGGCACTCACAGGCTGTTGGTGAAGTCCTGCATGAGCGGGTGCAGGCTGGTGAATGTGAGGACAGGCAGGACAGCGAAAGGCAGCTGAAAGGAGAGGGGGATGAGGAGGGCATGGCTGCCAGGCTGGGGTGTTTGGGGGCAGGTGCTGCCCTCCCACCCTCTTACCAGGATGCTCTGCAGGACGTTGAGCAGGTCATTCATGCCCGTGAGGTGGGTGACATCCTTGAAAGCGGCCACGAAGACGGTGGGCAGGATAGCAAAGGAGCGGGTGAAGACCACCCGGGCAAAACGGGACCAGCGGAGCTGCAGGAAGCCCTGGGACACGGCAAACCCTGCACCCTCGCTGTGCCTCGGGCACCACGTCAGGGTGACCCCTCAAACCCTGCCTGGGAGGGACATGGGGGGCGTCTCTCCCTGTTCTGTGCCAGAGTGCTGAGCGAGCCCTTGCAGGGCTGACGGGCCCCGCTAGGTGTCAGCTCTGACTCATTAACAGAGCATCTAATTAGGGAAACTGCGTGGGACACCCACACGGTGCTGCGGGTGGGCACTGTCTCCATCCCACCTCCCGGGGAACAGGCACACTGGTGCTAGCAAGCTGCCACCCACCAGGTGGGCAAACTCCATGCCCAGCTCTCTGCAGGAATGGTGGGCAATTAACTCTTCCAAATCCTCCTKGGAGGAGTGTGCTGCCCATAGAAACCCTCCACGCAGGGCCCACCTGTGATTTCCCTGCTCCCAGCTGCTCCCCGTGGGGAAAAGGGCCAGCATYCCTTTCTCTCACCTCCATGACGAACTGCCCTGCGTAAGTCCCGGTCATTGTGGAGCTCTGTCCCGCTGCCAGGATTCCAATGCCCCAGATGTACAGTGCCACTGCCCCGAAATAGCAGCCCAGGATGACGCCCTGTGTGGGGACACTCCAGTGGGCACCCCAAAGTGACCCCTAGCCCAGGCATCCCCAGCAGTTACCTGCTTTCCATTGGGGTTGTAACAACCCCCAGCCCCAGGGGTCAGTGGGAAGAGTGATATATCCCCAAAATGGGAATGGATGCTCACTGGACACTGCCTGGTGCCACTCACCCCCTGGTAGATATCCACAGAGACTGTCTCGTTGTTGGTGGGGAAGATGCCGGCGTAGTGACTGATGCTGCTGTTGACACACTTGTTGTGCTGCAAGGCATGGCAGGCACAAGTGTGACAGGCACAGGTGTGACAGACACCCAGCAGCTCCCACAGWCACAGGGGGACACCACACACCATGTCTCAGGGAGTGAGGACACTCTCTCCCCAAGGGATGCTTGTCCTGTCCATGCCCACAGCTGGAMACAGCCATCGCCTCCCTGGGGACATGAGGTGACACTCACCACGTCCTCATTTCGCTGGTGGTAGAAAGCCTCGCCGAACACAGCCATGATGAAGAGRTTGATGAGGAAGGAGACAAAGAGGGCCAGGCAGGACTCGGTCAGGAAATACATGTTGGCCTCCTTTACTGCTTCCTTGTTGGAGCGGTCAATCACCCGTGTCTGGCGTGGCCAGTGACATGGGTGTCATGGGGCCAGCTGAGCACCACTGTCCCACAGTCAGGACCAGCTGGTCCCCACCAAGACCACCCTGAGGCACCTTGGTGGAAGAGTGCCCATGGCAGTGCCTTGGTCTCACCTTGACCAAGGAGGAGTGGAGGAAGATGTTGTGGGGCATAATGATGGCGCCAATGATGCCCATGGCTTGCAGCAGCTCCTTTCGCCCACAGCCCGGGCAGTAGGGCAGGAAAATGCCCTTCAGCACCTCCACCTGCTCTGGCCTCACCACCATGTACTGGGGAGCAGTGGGAAGGGGCATTGTGAGCTGCCACTCCCCTAYCACAGGCTGGTGCCAGTGGGGACACTATGTGGGGGTCCCTTGCCAGCATTGCAGGAAAAGGGTTGTCCCCAGCTCCCCCCTTCACCTCAAAGCCAAAGGTCAGGGCCATGATGGTGATGAGGAGGCCGAAGAAAGCCTCCAGTTTGCGGAGTCCTAGAGAGTCAAGAGATGGGGTGGAACAGATGAGGGGACACTGGTGCCACATGGGCTACCTGGGTGACAGTACCCCCAGCCCTCATCCTGGCACTCACCATACTTATCCAGGAAGAGGAAGAGGAGGGTGTCCACGATGGTGATGAGGACCCCAGCCCAGAGGGGGATGCTGCAGGATGGCCAGGGGCAGGATTAGCTATGTGGCCCTAGGTGGGGTAGGGCCATGGGGGAGGTTGGGGGTCTGTGTGGGGAGGCTCACCGGCCAGCTGAGAGCAGGCTGAAAGCAATGGCCGTCCCGATCACCTCCTGCATGTCAGAGCCAATGATGGCGATCTCAATCATGAGCCAGAGCAGCACACGGGGCACCTGGAGGGGATGGGGCACCATGAGGTGCCTGAGTCCACAGTGGGGCCTAGCTCTGGGTAAGCTGGCCCAGCATCCCAGGTGCAAACCCATTTCCAGGCTTAGCAGGCCACCCAGAGCAGTATGGGGACCCTGTGTGCCCCCTCTCAGCTTCCCTTGAGCCGCTCCAGATTCCTGCCCCAACATGCCCTGGCTCTYCCCGCATCTTGGCTTCGCGTTGCTGCGCTGACACCTGGGCTCAGCTCCGCAGGGGACGCTCTCATGTGTCCCCAGGTCAGTCCAGGACTCCGAAGTAGCTGCTTCCCACCCTCCCCTGGGCCCCTGCACCTCAGGGGTGTGGGCACTAGCTGGGGGACACAGTGGCTTGGGGGGCCTTGGGGAGCTCCTGGAAGAGGCGGGGCTCTCACAGCATCTWCCTGCTCCTCTCCAGCCCTGCAAGTCCCTGCTAGGACTGTCAGCAGCCCAAGYGCAGGATCCCCCCAGACCGTGAACTCACCTTGGGGTAATAGAGGTAGCAAATCTCGCCCAGGTCCTTCCCGGTCACCACGCCTAGACGGATGGCCAGGCGCTGGCACAGCAGCCCCAGCACAGTGGCCCACAGCAGCACCCACAGCAGCTGGGGGACAGGAGGGAGGGACAAGGTAGGGACTGGGTACTGGGCAGGATCCGGCCGTCCAGGACGTCCCGGTTCAAGCAGGGTCGCAGGGAAGAGAGGGGGTGCAGGTGCTCTCCCGGCCCAGTCACGGGGTGCTCCTCTGGCCCCCCGGAGTGGCCTCTCCCTGTGCCGAGGGCCCCTGTGCCCTTCCTGCCCCCGGGATGAGGAAGCCAGCTGCCATGGGCAGCCGTTGGTGCTGGAGAGYTTACGAAACCCCTCCGGCTTCCTGAGCCCCGAGCCGGGCTCACCTTGAATCCCGCCAGTGCCCCGCCCTGCAGGTCTGACTCCACGTTGCCCGGGTCCAGGTAGGCGATGCTCATGAGGAAGCCGGGACCGGTGAAAGCCCAGAGTTTCCTAAAGCTGAACCCGCGCTGGGAAAGGCAAGCGGGTCAGAGCCAGGAGCTCCCGTTCCAAACCGGTGYCTCCCCATAGTGCATCCAGTCCCTTTGAGCCCAGTGCTGCCCACATGGGTGTGTTTGGCACATGGAGGTCATAGTTCTGACAGTTTTGGAGAGGGAACTGCTGCCCCYAGCCTCTCTCTCTGTTGTCAGCAGTGCTGGAGGAGCAGTGAGCCCGTCTCATTCATTAGACAGTGATTTGCAGGGGCATCTCAGGGCTGTCCGGCACCATTAATTGCATTCCATGCAATTCCGCTGCTGAACTCCACTTTTGCTCCTAACTGGGGAATCCTATTTCTTCCCTTTCTCTATTCTGTTGCCCCACACTGGGATGGGGTGCAAGCTCTGGGGAGCCCCACTGGGCTCATCCATGCGTGGCCCAGGAGGTGTCTGAGCAGTGGGGTGATCCCTGTGGCTGGGTAGCACCTTGCCTTATATCTCAGTTTCTCCATCTGGAAAACTTAAAGCATGTAAGTACTCAGCCTAGGGTTGTGACTTGCCTGAGCTGTGTCTGGGGRTGCTGAGGGCAGGTCCCTGGGACATGACTGAGCCACATCTTTCCCACTGCAGTGGCCCTTTGCCTCCCCACCTCCAGCACCCTGCAGCACTGGTGCCCTCATCCCCTCCACCCACCCTCAGCCAGCCTTGCAGCACCTACCCCTGTGCCCTTGGGGATGCTGATGAGCTCGTCCAGGTAGGTCTGGTCCTGAGTGCCAGCGCGCTGTGGGGGCATGGGGCTCCTGCCAGAGCTGTAACTCTGCTCTTGGCCACTGTTCAGTGACCTGGTGAGGCCTGWGGAGGACAAGGAAGAGCAGGGGAGGTGGCAGGGGGACAAGGACAAGGACATTGGTGGGCTGGCAGGCCTGGTACCAGCTTCCTACAGTCCCACCTGACCCTGCCTGGTGAGCCCCATGAGGGACAAGCACCAGTTTTCCAGGGAGRCCATGAGGGTGGCTGTATGGGATCTCTCTGTGGCCACCCAAAAGGGCAAGATGGCACCTCCAGCTCAGGTGTCCCTAAARCCCCTGGTCTCAGCCCCATCTTCACCAGTCCAAGAGCCAAGTGCATTTCTGGGCAGCAGGACAGGAAGGGGACCCTGCTGCAGCTCCTGCTGCTGRGTGGGTGTAGAGTACAAGAGGCTGRTACTGGTTSTAATCCCCCCTCTCCAGCCCACCCACATCCTGGGAATTGGTTGAAACACAATCCCAGCCTTGGGGGAACAGAGAATGGAGCAGGTGGGCAATCCAGGACAGGCTGGGGGAGACAATTCCTGTTGAAAGATGGA
Organism: Malurus melanocephalus; assembly: GCF_030028575.1. Taxonomy (NCBI): domain Eukaryota; kingdom Metazoa; phylum Chordata; class Aves; order Passeriformes; family Maluridae; genus Malurus; species Malurus melanocephalus. The sequence continues at coordinate 29,277 of NW_026623313.1, read as the reverse complement.
GTACAACCATGGGAACTGGGGTGGAGGGAAGGGGATCTAGGGGAGGAAAGGAGGCACAGGGGGACCCAATGTTGTGAGGCTCACCTGGTTTCAGTGATGCCATGGGTGGATCCGATGCAGCCACGGTGCTGAGGCACCCCGATCTCAGCACTGAGTGCAGTGCCTGCCTCCCGGCTTTTAAAGGACACCCACCCCGCAATTGCCCCACCCTGCTCCAAGGAGGAGAGGAGCAGGATAGGAGAAGGAAGTGCTTCTTCCCTACCCTGTGTGAACACACACAGTCTCAGTTCCCCCCGTGCCAGGAGGCCCCTTCCCTCCCCTTTGCCCCACACACGAGTGAACACAAGGCACCCACACCAGGGCGTGGGACCATGTGTGCATCTCACTCTCCATCACGTGCCTTGAATTCTGCTTGGCTGACTGGGGGGACAGGGGACACACTGTTCCACAGTGTGGGGAGGGCTGGCCCCACAGGAGTAGGGGAAATGCCATAGAAGTGGGAGTGAGGAGGAAGCGGGCACATGTTGCACAAGGAGGTGAAAATGAACCCTCGGCTGCTGGGGCTCTGCAGCCCCAGGGTGTGGGGATCTTCTCRCCAAAGACGGAGTGCCAATGCTGCTGCAGTGTCAAGCTGTGCCAACAGAAATGGGGTACCCCATCCCCAGGACCCTCATGGCTGTGGAGGTGGAAGGGACAGCATTTTGGGTACTCCCTTGGGTGCCTGGTTTGTGCCGGCTGCCCTTCTGGGGTACGCCTTCTGCCAGCCAGGCTGTGCCCCACAAAGAGGTGGGCAAGGGGTGTCCCCCAGGAGCACATGGGGTGGTGGCAGGCACAGGGATGTGAGCCTAGCCCTGCTCCTGGGTACCCTCCAGGCTACCCCTGTCCCCCAAGCGAGGGCTAGAACAGCTGGGAGGGGGACAGGGTCCCGCCCAGAATGCACGGTKGGGCTTTAGCATGGAGCTCAGCTCCACTGGCCCTCCCCAAGCCTCAGTTTCCCCAAAGCAAACACTCCAGGCAGCACTGGACAGGGAGTGCTGGCAGCTTTATTCCTAGTTATCYGGAGGGTGGTCAGGTGGGGTGCTGGGGAGAGGGCTGGCAGCCCCAGTGGAGGCAAAGGGGGACCCGATGGGCCGCTGGTGGGCGAAGAAATCTGCAGCAAAGGAGATGGGATCCTGGGGCTGCTGAAAGAGCAATGCCTGGAGGAAGTCAGACAGCAGCGTTCGGACCTCGGGGTGCTGCTGGAGGTAGGCAGCATGGGATAGTTGCAGCTCTTCCTGCAGCAGGGTGGGCAGGGTAGGTGAGGTGGGCAAGGACCCATGTGCCACCCCTGGGCACTGTGCCAGCGTGAGGGGACAGGAGCCTGGGTCCTTTCCCACACTTAAGAAGGTGTGAGGAAGGATGCAGGCCAGCCTGCCCCCTCAGTGTGTGCCCCCTGGGCACTCCAGAGGAGCCTCTGCTAGAGACTGGCACAGCACCATATTCCCTTGTCCCCATGTCCACCCATCTTACCTGCCTGTCCAGGAACCAGGAGTAGAGTTCGAGGTCCTCTTCCCAGCTCAGGGACTCTTTGGGAAAGGGGACCTGGGGCTCRAAGCTACCTGGCAGCAGAAAGGCAGGGCAGGGTGTTCCCACTTGGTTGCCAGATTGTGGGCAGGGGCAGCCAGTGCTGGGGGGCAACAAACCTCCTCTCCTCAGTACCTGACTTGCTGAGGATGGAYTCATCCTGTAGAAGCATCAGCACTGGGGAGCCAGTCTGCATCAGCTGAGCCAAACGCCTGAGAGGGGAAGAGCCCTTGACCCCCAATCCTGGCTCCCACCAGCCTGGCAGGGCTGGGGGTGCCTCTGAGCAGAGCCTTGCCCTTACCCGTTGGGGAGGAAGCTGCTGTGCCAGATAGTGGAGGAGCCTGTGCTGGAYTGCACAGCTCTCTGGATCACAAACACCTCTTTCTCTGCTGAGCCCACTGCCTGCCGCTGGATGCCCAGGGCAGACTGGGGGCAGTACAGCCAGGGGTCAGCCTTGGCTGAGAGTCACCCTGCCCSTAGGCACCACCCCCATGTGTCCCCTCCACGCTGTCAGCAACATCCTGCCCACTCCCACTTCTCACATCCCACCCTGATATCCCCAGCCTGAYGCAGACCCCCCATCCCACAGGCCCTCCTGGCTTCTGGCTCACRTAGCTGGAGGTGCAGAGGTCACTCTCAGTGTCGATGGCTGGGAAGACAAGGTCTGGGGGCATTGTCTGCCGGCGTGCCAGCACCCGCAGCAGCAGGAGGCTGGCACCCTCCAGCAGCAGCCCCCGCAGCTTGTCCRGGCTGTAGGAGAAGCTCTGGCTCTGTGGCTCTGCCTGCAGAGAGACCTGGCTACCTCGTGGAACAGCCACAGCTCCAGCATCCCCAGGGACAGCAAACCCCAGAGCCTGGGGCACCCCTGGTGAGACTGGCCAGCTGTGCTGCCTCCTCCCGGGATGTGATCCTGCCCTGAGCCTCACCTCTCCCTCCTGCAGGGTCTTTGTGACAGTCATCCCATGCTCCTGGTTCACGATGTGGGTCCTCTTCTCTGTGGGGTATGGTTTGAACTGCGGGAGGGTTGGGAGGCACGGGGTGGAGGGTAGAGCCAGGGCACCCCTTCTCTGAGGTGGCACCCCCAGCGGTGCTGGCAATCAGGGTACCACACCAGATGCATTGTGGGAAACTCCCTGCCCTAGCTGGGAGAGCAGGGGATGGGGACCAGGCTGCTGGGGCACAGCTGGAGTCTAAGTTTGACAAGGGGCACCAGACAACCCACAGTGACTTTGCAGGGGGCAGAGCCCCCAGGAGGGCACAACTGCAGGGCATACCCCAGGGCAGCRGGCAGGACACAGGGAAGGGGACATGCCACCACCACATCAGTCACCTCCAGGCACTCCTGCTCCTCYTGCTCCAGCGTCTCCAGCTGCCAGGTCACATAGGCTGGCAGAGCAAAGCCATGCTCAACCAATCCCATTAACGTTGTCCCCGTTCCCAGTCCTGGGGGCTGGTGGACAGGGATGTTCCAGCCCTGGGGAGGACAGGAACCCCCCARGCCACCCCTGGCTCACCTTTGAGGGTTCTGGAGGCAAGCACACCATCCTGCTTGCCTCGGAATTTGGCTTGCACCAGGATGCAGCTCTGCACCGGCTCATCACCCCGCTGGTAGGGTGCCCACTGGGCTGCCATCCACCACTGACCCTCTGCCTTGTCCGTCGGCGGGGCCCCTGCGGCCACCACTGCCAGTGTCTCGGCAAACAGGCACCACTCCAGCTCCTTCAGCCCTGCAYGGAGGGATGGTCACCCCTACCCAGAGGGACGGACACTCCTACACAGAGRGATGGTGACCCCAACACAGAGGGATGATGACGCCGAGGGGGTGGTCACCACAACTTGGAGCGACTGTCGCCCCTGCCTAGTGCCCTCCCTGCCTCAATTCCCTCCGTGCAGGCTGGGCCCAGCCCCTCACCATCTATCCCGCTCAATTCCCCACTATCCTGCCGGAGCCGGTGCCCCGCTCTTGCACCGGGCACGGTGTGGCTGACAAGGGAGACGCGGGAGGGCGCACGCACCGATGCGGCTCAGGAACTCGGCAGCCTTGTCCGCCACGCTCGGGCTCCCCTGAGGGCTCTCCTGAGGGCTCTCCTGTGGGATCTCCTGTGGGGTCTCCTGAGGGCTCTCCTGTGGGGTCTCCTGAGGGCTCTCCTGTGGGGTCTCCTGTGGGGTTTCCTGTGGGGTCTCCTGTGGGGTCTCCTGTGGGGTTTCCTGTGGGGTTTCCTGTGGGGTTTCCTGTGGGGTCTCCTGTGGGGTTTCCTGTGGGGTCTCCATGCCTCGCCTGCGGGCTCCTGCTGCCGGACCCTCAGGTGAGGGGGCGGCGTGGCTCCCCCGAACCTCAGTACTCCCCCACCGTCACCCTGCGGGTCAGTGACACCCAGCCCGCCTCTGCAGCCCCTGTCGCCCCCCGTCCTCCCCCGGGCCCCGCCGGACCGACCCCGCTGCCCTCAYGCCTCGCCGTCTCCAGGCAACGCTCTGGCCCCGCCTCTTAAAGGGGCCGCGCCCCCGCCGCGGGGCTCTCACCGACCAGGGGAGAAAGGGACCAACAGGGATAAAATCGATCCAGTCTTTTATTTGGGGCGTGGGGGTGATTGTGGCTCCGGTCCCCAGTGAAGCACCACCCCCCATACCCCACCAGTGTGACCTATGGCCCCGTCCCAGTGCATGTGTGTGTGTACAGGGGGGGCTCCGGCGTCAAGGATGGGGTGCTGGAGAGGAGCCCCCTGCCTGGAGGTAGTATTGCCACCCGCCTCCCCCTTGCTGGCTCCATCCCAGCCCCCCTAAAAGAGATGCACARCACTGGGGGCTTAAGGGAAGGGGGCTGAGTGGTGGTGATGGAGGGGAARTTGGAGACTCCCAGAAAAACGGGGGTGGAGGGGTGTAGGAAAAGCCCTTGGTGCCATTCCTATGGCCCCAGCAGTGAGGTGGGTGGCTACAGACACCCTGAAAGGGGATTGAGGTTCTTTTATATGACAGCTGGTGACCCCCAAGTCTGAGGGAGCAAAGGCAGGGATCACTTATGGGGTGCCCAGCTCAGGGGGTGTCCCCTCSCCCAACCCTGCACCCCAGGAGGGAGATTCACAGCAAAACAAACCACAGTCTTGGGCCCCCTGTGCCCAACCATCACCCAGCCCCGTGGAAAGGGGGGATCYGGGGAGTGGGGGGGATCTAGGTAGCTTGGTAGAGGTCCTTTCGCCTCCGCACCTCCTTGAGGACACGGGCACGGAAGGCGTCGGGGTCCTCACCCCCACCCTGCCACAGTCCGAGCGCCTCCTGCAGCTCCGGCCGGTGGGTCCGCAGGAAGGGGTTGTAGGTCTGCTCTTCCCCCAGCGTGGAGGGGCACTGTGGGGACAGCARCTCAGCTTTTCTGAAGGAACAATGCCCCCAGTACCCCGCCATGCAAGAGAGTGCCAGGGTGCAGCATCCCTGCCAAGGGATGGGGAACCCCGTGAGGGGCTGGGGTGGTGGGTGCTGCAGCCAGGGGACCCCTGTGCCTCACCGTGCTCCTCTTCTCCTGGCGTTGCTGCACTGCCCACTGCAGCTTCTGCTCCAGCGCGGAATTGTCCAGCTCCAGGAGGCTGGCRAAGGTCAGGCACTCCAACGCGTATTCGTGGCCTGTGGGCCCCATACACAGCCCTTAGCATCACTTGGCAGTGGGGACTAGAGGGACACCAGCAGCTCTGCCCTGCTGTTGGGGACACTCACCAGGCCACAGCAGCGTGTCCTCACCCAAGCCCACAGCCACGTCCAGGGAGGCGAGCATGGTCTCCGGGGAGCCCTCAAATGGCCTGCCTGGACCCCCACACAACCACCTGTCATTGSAAGGGGCTGGGGGGTACCCCTAAGCCCATCCCAGGGTGGGTAACCCCCCAGCACCCCAACCCCCTGTCTGGGGTTGGGCGCACTCACCGCAGCCAGCGAGGAAGAGGAGGTCCCCGGAGAAGAGGCAGAGGGGGCTGCCGAAGGGCTCCCCGTCCAGCACGTACACCATGTGGCCCACGGTGTGGCCAGGTGTGGCAAGCGCCTCGAAGGTCAGGCAGCCYACGCTCACCTTCTCCCTGTCTGCAAGTGGGCTGTGCCGGGCACAGGGCGCACAATCAGGGTGCTCCTCCCAACCCCAGCACCTCAAAAATGCCCACCTACCCTGGCAACCCTTCCCCACACACTGGTGTCAGGAGCATGCCAGGTCTCTGCCAGCATGGTATTGGGGGGATAAACTACGTTGTGGGTGAGTGGCACAGGCAGTGGTGGTTAGGAATGAAGCCCCCCCCAATTTACAGAGGTCCAGGACTTACTTGGTGAGCTGTGGGATGGCATCGAGAGCGCTGCCGTACACCCTGCAGGAGCTGTGCTTCTGGCAGAGCGCCTCGTTCCCTCCACTGTGGTCCCTGCAGACAGGGTGGTCAGAGACCCTCAGTGTGCCCCCCCATGCKCCCCCCACTACATGGGGCAGGGCTGGGGGTTGCCTCAGCTGGGGCAACCTTCACAGCAGCTACCAATCCTCCAAGGACCGCCTCTTGTCCCTTACCAGTGTTTGTGTGTGCAGAATATAGCCTCCAGCATCACCCCCTCTTCTTCAATAGCAGCCTGGGAATGGAGAGAAAACATGGACAGAGAGGATAGATTTAGGGGGACAGAGAACTCAAGTACCAGTTTCCCCCTAAACCTTGGCCCCCTCCTCTTTCCAGGTGCTGAATGAGCCYTGTGTCAGGAGACTAAAATGTTACAGTTTATGACTTAAACATTTTCATGAAGGACTTTTTGCATATTATAGCAAAACTATACAAAAGCTGCAGARAAASCYACCAAAACCCTGAATGGGGCCCTGGCTACACTGCTCACTGCCTGCTGATCARAGATAAGTTAAGGAAAAAGTCAGAGCTGGAGAGAAGAATACATTCACACAGAGATCACGATTAGCACCTTCAGGGTCGGGACCATAGCCCCAGGGCTATCAGGTGCCAGGCCAGTACAGACTCTCACACCAAATGATCAAACCCCCACACACTCTGTTTCTTTATTTCTTTCTTCTCTCTTTCTTTCTCTTTGCCTCTTTCACTATTAAATAAAATATATGAATTTTTTGGCATCGACATTTAATCTCATTCGGTTTCAATCTCGTTTTGGGAATATTTTGAGCCTTTTTTTTTGTTCAGTGCACTTTTTTCACAGACACTTAGTTTCCTCTGCTCTTCAGCRTTCAGATTGGATTGTAACACCCTGCCACGGTCCAACCTTGCCTTGGACACTAAGGCTGCAGTTTAGGGGCAGATTTGTACCCCTCTACCCCCAAAATACAGAGTCATGCCACTCCCTGACCTGGAGACACCCAAACAGTAGATCAGAGTGGCTGTGAGGGTCTCACCTGTACAGCCAGYGGGTCAGAGGGGTCAATGACAGCCGCTTGGCCGGAGCCAGTGTCGATGACCAGGTAGCTGTAGTTGTTGGAGAGCACAGGAATGGGCAGGATTTTCACCCCTGGGGAGGACAGACAGACAGACTCAGGGCATGACCCTCTGCGTGGGAAAAGGGGAAATCCASGCCAAATTCCCCACATCTTAAATCAAATTCTTAATTAAACATGCTTCGGGCAATTTGGCGACGGCAACCCCTCCCCACCTTAAAGTGCCACTGCTGGGGGACACTGCGTGGCCACGGTGTGGGAGAGGCTGGCCAGGACTCACCAGGGAAGCAGTAGGGCTGGGACACGGAGTGGCCGTGTGGGTACCGCTCCCGGGCCTTCTTCACCTGCCGCTGGTAGAAGAGGTAACCCAGGCGTGTGCGGGCGTACAGGCTGTACCTGGGGAGGGCAGACACCCCTCGGCATTAAACTGCAGCCCCCATAAGGAGCCCAGTTGCAGAGAGGGCTACTGCCGCGGCTGCGACTCCCACAGAGAACACATACAGGGTCACTTTTTCATGGGGCAGAGGGGGGTCTGGAGGTGGTGTGTGTGTACCCCACACCCCAGATTGTCAGTGAGGGCAAAACTGGTTCCCCAAGCAGGCCCCCTCCAGCTGCTCCGGGCAGCAAGGACTCGGGGAGCATTGCTGTGGGGCGCTCACCAGGAGGGGCTGGAGCTGGCTGTCCCTCCCCATGCTCCGGGGGAGATATSCCCAAGCTTGCCATGGCCCGGGGGGATCAGGGAAGAGGGAATGGGCCGAGGAAATGGGAGGCAAGTAGTGCCCCCGTGCATGTGGGCTGCGGGGCTCGGAGAGACCTCCCCGTTTGTACAGCAGCAATTTGGGACGGGACGGGGAACAATGCCATGAYGGACATGTAAAGTCCCGGGTTGCAAAGGCCATTCCCAGCCGAGGGCACCCCTGGATGGGACACCGGGAGCCACCCCTGCAGTAGCCGGGGATTCCCTGCGTCTGCGRCGGCGGGAGCCCGAAACCGGGGAGCAACAACACCGGATAGCTTGACCACGGCCGGGGCACCGCGGCRGGTCAGCGGTGACACCCGAGAGAAGGCGCCCCGCAGGGGAGAGTGACCGGCACCACGCGGGGCGAGCCGGCGGCTGACCCTCGGCCCCGGCGGCCGCGCTGACACCGCCCGCCCCCACACCTCCAGCCGGCACGGGCTGAACCCCAGCCCGCTCTCTCCGTGCCGGTGGGGCCGCAGGATCCTTCCCGGGCGCCTCCGCACAAGCAGAGGAGGGCGGCGGGCCCTGCCTCCCGGCGACAGCACAAAGGCGGGCGGCGGTGGCTCCCTCCCCGCGGGGGTCCCGCAGCGGCGAACGCTCACTCTCCCGCTCACTCACCCCAGGCGGAACAGCAGCGGGGCGGCGAACGCCATGAGCGCGGCGGCGGCGCGGCGGGCGCGGCGGAGGAG
>NW_026623313.1:0-20660 GCF_030028575.1 Malurus melanocephalus | reverse complement strand
GGGCGCCACGCACTCGGCACAGCGCTGGCGTCACCCGCCGAGGGGAGGGGATTCCCCCCGCCGCTCGAGGGGTGTCCCGCTGACGTCACTGCCAGAGGAAGGGGGTCCCCCTGTGACGTCAGAGCCTGCGGGAAGGAGGTCCCGGGGACGGGCGAGGGCCAGGGGGTCCGTCCCGGGGAGCAACAGGCGSGGGAGCGCCCCGCTGCCGGTTACCGGCTGTCCCGGGTGCAGGGCGCGAAGCTGCCGCGGGAGGGCGCGGGGGGCGGTGGCTGCCCCCGCCCCGCTTGCCCGCCCCGTCCGCCCCGTCCCGGCTCGTCCCGTCCGGTAGCGGCCGCAGCCCGGAGGAGCAGCGCGCAGCAGGTAGGGTGGCCCGCCCCGCTCCGCGTCCCGCGCCGTTCCCGGGTCCCGCCTGAGGCCCCCGACGGTTCCCCTCGTTCTTTCGACTCCCCGCCGCCCGGTTCGCCCCCGCACCCCCCCGACCCTCTGCTCTCCGGTGCCACAGACAGCAAGGGGCTGTCCCAGCGCTCTCCCGAGCGTCTCTGGGACCGGGCGAGAGTGGACGGCTGGTCACTAAACAGCGGGGACACGCTGCGAGCCCCCTGCTGMCCCGTCACCGGAGCGGGTGGGGGCACGTCGGGTTGAGGTCCGGCGGCGGGAGGAGGGGGGACGAAGCGCGATCCCGCGAACAGGGACGTGGGGGGACAGGACCCCCACGCGCGGGGTCCCACTGTGGCGCTGGTGCTGTTTTCCGGACTCCACGCGATGGCGTGGAGGGGAATCGGGGCGTGGTGCGGGGTGGTTCGCGGGGGGGCAGCGACACTGGTGCTATGGAGGGTGTCCCCACGGACCCCGTGGGGTGTCTTGGCAGGGGTGAGCACGGGTTTGTGCCCGGCAAGGTGTGGGGGTGACACTATGGAGGTGCGTGGGGACCAGCACCAGCACTGGGTGGTGTGGGGTTGCTGGGGCACAGGAGAACACTTCTGTCCCATGTCTCTGTTCCCCGGGAGGGAGCTGGCAGAGGGTTAGGGATGTGGGGGTGGTAATGCTGATTCCCAGCAAACTTGTGTTGTGTGTGGTGTGGGGCAGCAGGGACATCCCGGTGGGCCGTAGTGACCCACTCGTGTGTGCTGAGCTGGGCTGGGCCGGCCTGGACTGGGCTGGGCTGGGCCGGGACAAGTTGTGTTGTGCTGTGCTTTGCGAGGCAGCTGTGCCCTGCTGTACTGTACCAGGCTGTGCCATGCCATGCCAGGCTRTGCCTCTGTGCTGTGCCATACCAGGCTGTGCTACAGCACAGTGCTGTACTGGTGGGAGCTTCCAGGCTCTTCAAGAGTCAGGCGCTTCCTCAGGCAGACTCAGTGTGGAGAGCCCTGTCCCCCACCCCAAACCATGATCCCCTTCTTGGGTGATCCGTGTTGCCCTAGGGAGCCCACGGAGCTCGTGGCAGGGTCCTGAGTCTGGCAGGAATGCCAGGGTGGATGGGGGGGACACAGCCCTGTGCTACCCATGGGGCTGTGAAAGGGATGATGCCTGCGCCCYGTCTCCCCACCACATGTGCCATATCTGTGCTGAGTCATGGTGCCACGGCAGAGTAGCACCCTCTCCCCAGGGACTGTGTCATGCCAGAGCCACTGAGCCGGTCCTGAGTGGCCATGTACCATCGAGCTTGTGACCTCTCTGTCGGGACTGTGCAGTACCATGGACCGAGGAGGGTTCGGAGTGCTGCCTGCTTCCCTGGGTGTGGCAGCCGCAGGGACCCGTCAGGCTGGTTCCTTCCCTGTGCCCAAGGCTAACCCATGGGGTGGGAACAGGAGGGGCTGGAGCAGTCTCAAGGTGCTGGTCCTGGCACAGGGTAGGACACTGCTGATGATCCTGTGCTGTCCAGATACACTCCTCTTTTCCCAGACACCTACGTTCCCTCCTTGGGASTCTGGTCCACTATAACTTGAGTGCCAGTCACAGAACCTTTCCCRGGGTCAGGGTCCTATTTTGGGCTCTTCCCTGGCCTCACAGATGAGGCRGTACYAGGGGGCACCATGTGCTTTCTGGGAARCCACAGTGTGGAGAAAGTGAACTTCCTATCCGTGTGGTCACTGCCATGCCGGTTATTTATTTTTGGCGCTGTCGTCATTGCGATGACGTAGGGCAGTGTGACTGTGGCAGCTCTGCCATGGCCCGGGCAGTTGGATGGCAGGAGGGAATGGAGGGACAGACACGGAACTGTTCCTCCAGCCCAGCATGGCTGGCATGGGTGTGCCCCCGGCATTGCTGCCTGTCCAGCCTGGCTGTGGGAAACACTGGCGTCACATAGGAGGAAGTGTCTGATCCCCTCCCAGTCCAGTCCTGGTTAGGATCAGATCCTGGTTCCTTCCCTGGGATGGCCCCAAGATCACATCACTGCTGTGGGCAGGAGGGTTGTGGGGGGTCCTGGCACCTGCCTGTGGTCTGGGGTGCCAGTGCTGAGGGGGTGGGAGGTGGGTAAAGGCCTGGCACTGTCTCCTGGCAGTGCTGTTGTTTTCCTGGCCTTGGAGATCCTGCTTTCCTTCTCCTCCTCCTGCTGGGGCCAAGCCCAGCTGCTGGCCCTGAGCCCAGSCTGCCTGCTCACAGCTGCCAGGGGCTCTGTCAGGGGACCTGGTGTGGCCGAGGAGGGGAGCTCAGCACCGGCAGGGTCCCARCTCCACTCCCGAGGAAGAGTCCATCTGCAGTAGAGGTGACATGGGTGTGGCTTGTCCTTATAATTCCCTGAGGGGACTCAGGAGTTCYGGAGCCCCTGTGTGGCCCATGTGGCTATTGGATGGGAGACACCCTGAAATGGGGAGGGGCAGCGGGGTCTGTGTGGCTGTGATAAGGATCAGACCCTGTGTTTCCCAAGCAGTCGGCAGGGTGGTGCCATTTGTCCTCAGTGTGGTGCTACCAGGAGCCACAGAGCAGACGGGGGTGCTGCTCCCTGGCAATGTCAGGGTGGGCTTCAGAGWCTGGAGAAGTCAAATCCCTTCTGGAAAGGTCACGTCCCTGACACAGCCTGAGTCAGCGCGTGGCTGCACCCTGCCCGTGGCTGACCACTGACGCAGGTGCCGGGGATTCAGGGCACAGGAATGCGGGTGGCCCCAGCCAAGGGGCAGTGGGGACATCCCTTGTCACTCATTGACCTGCTGGCATTGAGGCCAACTTGTCATTACTAATTAGGAGCCACTATTAAAGGGGGAGGGGGAAGTTTTGTGGCTGCACGATGCCTGTGGCTCCACTCGCCAAGAACACGTCCTGCCCAGGGAGGGGGACCTGTGCTGAAGCCCCACATTGTCTCTCCCCTGCAGGTGCCTGTGGGAGACGCGGGGAGCCAGCATGTCACAGCCCAGCGCACCCCCACCCTACGATGACAAGAACCCGCTCTACCCCCCGCCCCCAGCGGGGTACCCCCAGCCCCCCCACTATGCTGGGGGGTACCCGCAGCCCGGGGGGTACCCGCAGCCCGGGGGATACCCTGCAGGGGCGGGGTACCCGCAGCCAGGGGGGTACCCAGCATCAGGGAGGTACCCTCATCCGGGGATGGCCATGCCCACCATGCCTATGCGGTTCGGTAAGTGGGGCACCTTGGTTTCTTTGGGGAGGGCMCTATAAACAGGGGTGCTGTGAGGGGCTGCACAGCTGACCCTGGTACTGAGGGGTGTCCACCACCACAGGTGAYGATGGCCTTGGGGATGGCTCCCCCTTCCAATCAGTTGACTGGGACGACAGAAAAGTCCGGCACACCTTCATACGCAAGGTGAGTCCTGAGGGACGAGAGGCACCTGGCAGAGTGGGGGTGACCCAAGTACTGACCCTCCTGTCTCTTGCAGGTCTATGCCATCATCTCCCTGCAGCTCCTGGTGACAGTGGGAATCATCTCCGTGTTCACCTTTGTGTGAGTAGAGGGTTCCTCCTTACCCTTGTCTTGAAAAGGAGGGGAGCCTGACCCTGTGTTCCTTGGGGGGTGTTCAGAGGGGACAGTAGCTGCTGTCTTGTCTCCCTCACACTCGTCCCTCCTGTCCCACAGCAACCCTGTCCGCTCCTTYGTCCAGAGGAATGTCGCCGTCTACTACGCCTCATAGTGAGTAGGGGCTCTGCCAGCTCGCAACCCCCCAGCTCGTGCCCCCACATYCGCAGCCTCCCAGCCCAGGGGCTGGTCCTGCTAGGGGGTTGTGGGGCTGACACCTGCTGTCCCTTCTTGCAGTGCCGTGTTCCTGGTGACCTACCTAGTGCTGGCCTGCTGCCAGGGTCCCCGGTGAGTCTCTGGGACCCCCAGGGTGGGGTGTGTGGATATGGGGGTGGTGTCTCCAGAGAATCAAGATGGGTTCATGCCTGGGGCTGCCCCTGGGTGATGGGAACCAGGGGGACACGRCCTGGTTGCTGTTACTAGCTCACCTCTCTCCTGTTTCATCTTCAGGAGACGCTTCCCCTGGAATATTATCCTGCTGAGCATCTTTGTGAGTGGGCTGGGACTGGTGAGGGGTCCTGGTGGTGCCCCATGGTGGGCTGGGAGGGATAGGAGGATGTGTGGGCAGGTGAGCAGCCCACTGAGCTCACCCTTCTCTCCCACAGACGCTGGCCATGGGGCTGATGACAGGCACGATTGCCAGGTACGCCCTGGGGACCCTGCGGTGGCAGGATCCTGTCCTCCACAATGCAGCCAGCTCAAGTGAGAGGCTGCAGGGAGCCAGGGGACACTCCAGTCCCTTTGGCTCAGGGACTGTAGGGTTCCCATCCAGGACGGGCTGTGGGGGAGGGTCAACAACACACCCCTCTGGCAGGGGGATGCTGATGTGGGAGGTGACTGCTGTCCCCTGTCTATAGCATGTACCAGACKAAAGCTGTCCTGATTGCCATGATCATCACTGCCATTGTGGCCATCGTTGTGACGATCTTCTGCTTCCAGACCAAGGCAAGGAGAGGGATGCACCCTGCCCTGCCCTCTGTGGGCCAGGTGGGGGGAGCTGGTCAATGGGGACACCCCGGGCTCTCCTGTGACATACATGTGTGTGTCCCCATCAGGTTGATTTTACATCGTGTCCRGGGCTATTCTGCGTGCTGGGCATCGTGGTCATGGTGACTGGGATTATCACTGCCATTGTCCTTTCCTTCAAATATGTGAGTGGGGGGGACACAGGGGCTGTGGGGTGCTGTGGATGTTCCTGGTTGGGTATCCCGAGGGCTGGTGCAAGCAGGGGTTTGGGTGGTCCCTTTTCTGGGAAGCAGGGTGTGGTGCCAGGCATGGAAGGCAGCTTGCCTGCAGGGAGAGGGTGTGTCAGCATCAGCAGCAGCTCCTTGGGAGCCGGGTGCGGGCAGGACCTGCCCTGCCTTGCCTGCTGCCTGCCAGCAGCCCCGCTCACCCTGCCCGTGTCCCCTTCCTGCACAGGTCCCCTGGCTCCACATGCTGTACGCGGCCATTGGGGCCATCGCGTTCACACTGGTGAGTTGAYGGCTGGAGTGTGTGCAGAGTGTGTYGGGCAGGGACTGGGGATGGAGCAATTCCCCCTTGGTCCTTTCCTGACACTCTCTGTCCCCGCAGTTCCTTGCCTATGACACCCAACTCGTGCTGGGGAACAGGAAGAACACACTGAGCCCCGAGGAATACGTCTATGGTGCCCTCACCATCTACACCGACATCATCTACATCTTCACCTTCATCCTGCAGATAGTGGGCCGGGATTAGCCCTGGGACTCCTCCTGTCCCTCTCCGGCTGTCCTTCACCCCTCCTCTGGTCTCTGTACAGGATAGTCTGCTTAACTGTGACTCCTAATGCTTTGGCATTCCTACTTGTAGGCTGCTAAGGAAAGGGCTTTCCTTGATCATCCCCCAACAAGCCTCTGAGGGCAGTGGAGGGGTCTAGGTGCCAGCAGTTAGGCAGTTTAGTCCAGTTCTGGCACTGCTTACCAAGGCTGTACAAATGGCGTTGGGCTGGCAGTGGAATGTCACAGCCCTGCCTGGGCACAGGGAGTTGGCAGCGGCTGCTGGGAACGTGTTGGATTTTTTTGGCAGAGAACAGTTGGTGTCRTTCACTCTGTGCCTTAAATGTGGCTCTAGCCATGCCCCATCCCCAAGCTGTTGCTGTGCCTGGTGCAGGCAGGGAGCAGCTGGGACCTCCGTGACAGAGCTCACATTGCACAGGCTCTGCAGCCACGGATGTGGGCAAAGTTGCACTTGCTAAATAAAACACTTCAGTTTTCCAGACGCTCCCTGTCTTATTGGTGTGGCAACTCCCTCAAAAACCTGTGGGCAGCCTCAGCAGGGGCTACRGCCTGGTGCAGCACAAACACTGCTTTAGGATGGGAAAACCAAGGTCAAACTGCTCCAGGCCTGGCCTGCCCCCCTGCCTGTGGGCACAAGCCTGTTGCAGAACAGCTGGGCCCYCCCTGCTGAGGCAGGCAGAGCCTGAGGATGAGCAGTGAGGGAGCAACCACAGTGGTACTGAGCTGTTTCACTTTATTTGTTCCTATTCAGCTCCATGACTGCTTCATGGTGTAGACAGGCAGGGCAGGTGCCAGTGTCATGTGCTCCATGGGGCTGGTGTCCCCTTGGCCAGTCCTTCCAAGGTGCCACCTGGGGATGAGGGGGGCAGCTTGTCTATGCCCCCCTGACCACCCTCTTGTATCGCTCTGTCTCATACTCGCCCTGGTTGGCTTCCATCATCTTTTGGCGGATTTTGAGCTGTTCAAGGCGGTTTTTGTCCACTTGCCGTTTGGCCAGGAGGAAGAGGATGATGCCGGTAGGCAATCCAATGGCCCTGCAGGACAGCCAGCAGTTAAGGAGATGGAGAGARTTGGCGGGGAAACTGTGCCACTCCGGGGCTGCATGGACAGTGCTGTGCTCAGCTCTACAGTGCCCCACGCCTCCCGTTCCACCACAGTTCCATAGAGCAGCGCAGCCTCCCAGTGMCAATCCTCTCCCAGCACCCGAGCCACTCACCAGGCCACCCCCACTGGCTTCATCGGGTTCTTGGCCTTGCGTGTGGGGATGTACTCCACCCCCTCGGGGAGTCCCCCGCTGCCAGGCTCCGGACTGGCCCGTTGTCCCGCCGGCCGGTGGCAGYTCCGCCCAAGGAGCCGTGTGCGCCGGGGGTCCGGCCGCCCCCAGGCCCTGGTGGGACACGCTGCCACCAGCAGTCCTAGGCGGAGAGAAGCAGGAGGAGCAGCCATGGGGTAGAGTGTTACGGGGCCCAGGCCGGGCTGCCTGAAGCTCCTGTCCCTGCCCTTACCCCTGGTGGCCATTCCCTGTTCATCCCCATCCCGACCCCCATCCCCCGTCCCCCTGCCATAGCCTCCGCCCTTCCGCCAGAGGGCGCTCGAAGGCGGAGTCTGAGCCCCGCGGAGCGTGACCAAGCCTGGAGGGGCGTGGCTGTAAGCCCTTCCCTCAGCGGGGCGGGCCGGGGTGCGTCTGGGGGCCGTGTGCCGGAGGCTGCGGGACCGTGCCGTGAGGGCGGCGGCGGGACTGTCCTGGTCCCCCCACCCCGGGGCTGCCCCGTGCACCCGCGCGCCGCCGYCCGTTACCCCACAATCCGCCTCGCGCCGCCGCCATGGTGCCCTTGTGCTGCGGTCCCGCTGCATGCCGGGAATTGCAGTCCCGCCGCGCAGGAACGGTGGGCGGGCGGCGCTGCACGGCCCGTGCTCAGAACTACATCTCCCATAGAGCATGGCGCGGGGCGGGGCCTGCCCGCTCTGCTGGCGGAACAGGAGGGGCCCCGCGCGGCCTCGGGCCGTGGTTGGCGGGCGGTGGGCGGGCACTGGCTGGGGCGGGGCGCGCGGCGGAAGCGGCGGAAGCGGCGGAAGCGGCGGAAGCGGCGGAAGCGGCGGAAGCGGCGGAAGCGGCGGAAGCGGCGGAAGCGGCGGCGGCGGCGGGGTGGGTCGGCATGGAGCCCGGGGAGGGCCCGGGGCCGCTGGGCCTGCACGGCGACGAGGAGATCATCGAGGTGGTGGAGCTGGGCCCGCTCGGGCCGGGTGAGACGGGGTGCCCTGCGTCGCGCACCGGACAGGGCCTGCAGGGGCTTCTGCCTCCCGCCGGGACACCGGGAGCGCTGCGGCCCCACCCCACTGCCAGGCCTGGCCGGTGCATCCCCCTGGCCGGCGGCCTCTCCCCGCATAGCGCCTGCTTCCCCTGCGGTTTCCCTGCTCTGGGTCCCGTGGCCGCGGCGGCGTCGCGCATTCCCCGCTGCCCCGTCCCGCAGGGACCCCCGCTGCCCGCCGAGCCCGCAGCCTGAGAGGGCTGAGCCGGGCAGGCCCCGAGCCGCGCCGTGACCTTCGCCCTCTGCAGATGACCTGGCCGAGGAGATGGAGGACGTGGACTTTGAGGATGAAGGGGCAGAAGAGCCGGATGCCGAGGCTTGGGACTCGGAGGATGACGAGGGGCTGGAGGACGGCATGGAGGCACAGGACGACAGTGAGGTCACGTTCTCCCTCCACTCGGGTGAGTGCTGAGCACGGGCAGCAGCGGCTGGGACTCCTCTCGGGACCTGGTCTCACCTTAGCTTTTCCCAGAGCCCAGGGGTGCAGAGGGCCTTGCCAGGTTGCTGTCTCCCAGCCTTCCTGGGACAGCCATCAGGAGTCAGACCTGTCCTGGGCTTGTTTCTGCCTTATGCTCTGGCAGAGGAGCCCTTTGGGCCTCCCATCATGGCAGCTGGCCCTAAGCTCAGCAGAAAGCCTGTGCTGCTCTTCCCCGACGTGAAGAATTGATTCCCACTGGGCTGGGTTGGAAGTTCAACTTGCTGACATCTTACCCAGACCCAGTGCTGCGTGGGGTTTAGATCCGCTGGGAACATCAGGTGAGGCAGGATCGGCACCTTATTCATGCAGCCTCTCTTTACTCTTTTGTGAAGCTTCTGTCTTCTGTGTGAGCCTTGACCCCAAGACCAACACGCTGGCAGTGACAGGTGGGGAGGACGACAAGGCTTTCGTGTGGCGTGTGAGCGATGGGGAGCTCCTGTTTGAGTGCTCAGGTGAGGTGCAGTGAAGAGCTGTGTCCCCTCCCAGCTGGTTCTGTCTGGAAGCATTTTTCCCCAGCTGATGCTGTGCTGGAGCTGTGCTGACCATCTTTCATAGCTTGGCTTGAGCAGTCTCTGTCCCCTGATATTTTTAGGACACAAGGACTCGGTCACCTSTGCTGGCTTCAGTYACGACTCTGTGTTCGTGGCCACGGGTGACATGTCTGGGCTTATCAAAGTGTGGCGGGTGGATGCCAAGGAGGAAGTGTGGTCCTTTGAGGTGGGGGACTTGGAGGTGAGTAGTGGAACCCCTGGTGCCGTGGGAAGCTCCCCAGCCAGCAAGTGGGGCAATAGCACCTCTGTGACACTGCCTGTCCCTCTCTCTGCCCAGTGGATGGAGTGGCACCCTCAAGCCCACGTACTTCTGGCAGGCACGGCTGATGGCAACACCTGGATGTGGAAGATCCCCAGCGGGGACTGCAAAACTTTTCAGGGTCCAGCATGCCCAGCCACATGTGGCAGGATCCTGCCTGATGGTGAGGCATGGGCCCTCTCTCCAGCCTCCAGCTCTGTGTGGGCCATCTGCCCTCCTGCTTCTGCCAGTCTGTGCTGAGTGGGAGGTGGAGGGATGAGGAGGGCCCTTTCTCTATCTGCTGTCTCTGTCTCACCCAGGGAAGCGAGCAGTGGTGGGATATGAGGACGGGACCATGCGCATCTGGGACCTAAAACAGGGAACCTCGCTGCATGTCCTGAAAGGTAAGGAAGAGGTTTATCACCGAGGGTGCTCTCACCTGGGAAACAGCCCTTTTAGTGGGATTTGACCTCTGCCTGGGTGGAGAGGGGGCATCCTGTGAGGACTGGGGGGAGCCTGGCACTGAGTTTCCCTGTTCCCACTGGTTCCTTGCCAGGGTGCTGGCAGAGCTGGGCAGGGTGGAGGCTGCAGGAGGATGGGTTTTGACATCCACTGGGTCTCTGTGGGGAGGACACGTAAAGCTCATACCTGCTGCTCCCTCCTCAGGCCAGGATGGCCATCAGGACCCCTTGACGTGTGTGGCCAGCAACCAGGATGGCAGTTTGATCATGACGGGCTCTGTGGACTGTCATGCCAAGCTGGTCAACTCTGCCACGGGCAAGGTGGGTCTGTGTGGGGAGGGCAGAGCCAGGAGCGCTGGGGACCCCCAGGGCCATCGTGCGGCCATTGGCAGCCAGCAGGCGGCGCCCTCGCCTCGCCGGTGGAGCCTGGGCTGGAAGTTCCCTCTTGTTTGCTCCCAGGAGCTGAGGATTTGGGGCCGGGGCTTGTTCTGCTGAGGGTGCATGCAGGCTTGGTACCGAGTAAGGAACAGGACCTCTATGCATCGGGGTTTCCTTCCCTCGGGGTACAGTCACCCTCCCTCTACCCAGGTGGTGTGCGTGTTCAAGATGGAGAGTGTGACCCCCAAGGCACCCATCGGTGAGGGCGAGGAGGCAGAGTCCAACTCGGTGGAATCACTGGGCTTCTGTAATGTGTGAGTGTTGGGACAGCCCCTCTTCAGTGCTAGATCTTATAGGGGTTGTCAAACTGATCCATTTGCATCCCTTGCGTGCAATCCTTCCCGGCTGGGCATGGAGATCCGAGATCACTTGGGTGTTAGGCCAAGGAACAACAGCTGCTCAGTTCTTCCTGCAGCTGTTGAGATTCTGGCCTAGCCTGATGGACCACTGTTTGGCTGGGGTACTCTCTGGACATGGCGAGAATTTTCCTGGACCTTGTTGTCTTGCTCACGAACCATGGGCTGGTTGCTGACTTGCTGTCCTACTGGATTTCCCGAATGGGGTGTTTCACAGCTCCAGCCATCATGTTGTCCCTCATCTTAATACATTGCAGCCCTCAGCACAGGGTTGGCCTTGACCTGAATCGTTTTCATGTTTTCATCCCTGCTTCCCCATGTTCCATGTAACGCCTGTTCCCCTCTGTGCAGGATGCCACTGGCTGCCGTGGGCTACCTGGACGGCACACTGGCTATTTACGACCTCTCCACACAAAGCCTGAGACATAAGTGCCAACACGAGGTACTGCCCTACGCCCTCTTGCAAGGCCTGGGAGGTGGGCTTTGGGCCTGTTGGAGATCTTTGAGTCCAGGGGCCAGTTCCCAATTTGTGCTTCTCCTTTAGCCTTGGGCTTCCCCAAAGGCAGCCGCAGTCTCTGCACAGCAGATGTGCTTGGCCCTGGGTTCTGGCTCTCCTGTGGGGATGGCAGATACTGTGGAGGGGTGGGGGGACACGGGGGGAACTAAGACTCACTGGAGCTCCCTACCGTGGTCTTGCCCTGCCCCAGTCAGGGATTGTGCAGCTGCTGTGGGAGGAGAGCTCGGCCGTGGTGTACACCTGCAGCCTGGACGGGGCAGTGCGGCTCTGGGATGCCCGCTCAGGGAAGATGATCAGCGAGTACCGAGGGCACTCTGCTGAAATTCTCGACTTTGCTGTCAACAAGTGAGTACGCAGCCCATAGACCTCTTTCCTGCTGGGTGAAGGGAGCAGGGATGGCAGGGGCCTCCAGCCTCAGGAGGTTGATTCACAAATTGATTCTCTTCTTTGGGTGTCCTTGGGCTCTGGTCCCGAGGTGGGGGACAGACCCAGGTCCATGCTGAGACTTGAGTGCCTCATGGGGGGGGTTTAGCACTTCAGAGCTGGGCCAGGAGTGATGGTCAGGGATACTGGAAGCCAGGAGTGATGGTCAGGGATACTGGAAGCCCCCAGTCCCACCTCTGAGCCCTGTCTCCCTGCAGGGATGCCTCCATTGTGGTGACCACCTCTGGCGACCACCAAGCCAAAGTGTTCTGCGTCCAGCGCCCCGATCGCTAGAACAGTGTCAAGGGATGATGCCCCGGCGTTGCCCTGCGCCTTGTCTACAGAGGGATGAGGAATATGGTTTCACCACCCTTCCTTCTCCAGTGCGTGCTTTGTAATTTTCCAGCCTGCCCTGCTTTGCCCTCACCAGCTAAGGGCCAAGCCGGGGGTTTTGTATGAAGATGTCTTTTAATTATATAAATTATTTCACTTAACTGAATGCCATCTACTCTGCTTGTTGGGGGGAAGAGGACCTGGGGAGCTATGCTCCCTCCTCAGGGATCTCCCCAGCATCCAACCATGGCCTGAGATCAGTGGCAGAGACTCCCATCCTAGCTCTCCCTGCTAGGGGGAGTAAGGGGGTCAGGGTAGGAGGGAAAGGTGCAGGTTGCTAGCTAAAGGGAGGAGAATCCTGCTCTGTACAGCCCAGGAGTTCCCTAATAGAACAGGCTATTTCCCCAATATGGGTACAGCACCCCTAAGTTCACCACAAGTCATTTGTTTCACAATACAGGAATTATCTCCTTTAGGGCTGTAATTCCAAACACCCCTTCCAGGGCAAGGTTACATGTATTGACAAGCCAAAGGCCCACAGCCCTTTAAGATAGAAAGATCTTCTTTATTAATGAACCCCAACAGTATTTCTTCAGATACAGGAGTTTTGAACTCAAATACTCAGAAGAAATCAAGTTAATATTGCATTATTCTCATAAGAAATACTGCAACTTATTTCCGGTAACATATTGCAAAGCGAAACAGCTTGAAAAGAAAAAAAAATTAAAAAAGAAAAGAAATTAAGTCAATCAAACTGGAATTAAAGTTTTGTTTCTTGGAACGATCGAGTCCTCGCAAGCACAGCTCGTTTCTGCAGATTACTCCCCCAACTGTCGTACAAACAGACCCCGATTGCTTGAATTCCTTATGAGCCCACAGAGGTGCAACATTAAAAGCTACGATTATCTGGTAGCAAGTGCCCCAACCTTCGTTCTCCACGGCAGCCTCTGACCTGGCGTTAACGGGTTGTGAACGTCTTCCCCCTGAAAGGATGCAGAAAGGGGTCAGCACAGCTCCAGGGGGTTGTGGGACTTGTGGTGGGGCACATGCAGCTGAGCTCTCAAAGCCAGGCAGGCACTGCTGGGTTGGAGCTCCCATGGTCACAGGGCTGGGGAGGGGCTGGCTTTTGCAGAGGGGACAACCCTTGTGCCCCAAAGCAAAATGCAAAGGGGACATGACAGAACACAGAGAAAAAAGGACACCAAGGGGCTCCGGGCAGGGGGCAAGGAGAGGGCAAGGACCTAAGCAGAGGGCAAGGACCCAAGCAGAGGGCAAGGACCCAAGTGAAATGTTCACACAATTGTGCTCCTCCCTCCACTCTAGGTGCTTGTTCACAAGAGGGAGCCAGCCAGCATGGTGGCCTAACCCCAGCCATCAGCTGGTCAAGGGCAGCCAGGGACTGAGGAGCTGCAGACACACCTGCAGCAAAACCTGCTCCTGTGCCCACAAACTGCAAGGATGGACCTGGTTCCTCTCCCTGCCATGAACTGGAGATGCCCGAGAACTGGACAGCCAGCTCTGATATAACAAGGAAAAAGCCCCAGGAATGCCACCAAGGGGCTTGGTGGGGGGAAAGTGAAGACAGAAGGGCTTGCAAAGACATGTATGAGCCTTTTGCAAAGGACCTGCCAACACAGGGTTTTACCACAGACCCAGCTCCTCACAGGCTATCGGAGGCAGTAAGCTGTGCGTCACCCCCACAGCACCCCAGCCTGCCCTGGACTGCGGTATGCCAAGCTGAGCAAGACAGAGCTTGTGGCTAGCAGAGAAGCCCAGAGAGCCAGGCCCTGCTTTGCTACTCACGTGATTGTTTTCATTTCTTTTTTCTCTGCATCCGGACGGGCACGGTTGAGCACCTTGAGGAAATCTGACGTTTTCGCCCTCATACGTGTGTGAATATAGGCCTGTGTTTCATTAGGATAAAATGGGGACACGTCAGGACCCTGTCTTCATAGCTGAGATTTCAGGACATGTCAAAAGCCAGGTCACTCTGAACAATTACCCTCATTTCTGTTCCCAGAAATGAAATAAACCAAATCCAAAAGGGAAAAATCTTACTTCACTGCTAGAATGAAAAGAGTCTTGTATCCAAGAGCAGGGAGAAGGCAATGATGCATCATTTGCCACCCCTACATGACTGGGGAAGGCAATGGCAGACCCAGTTCTTAAGGAGCACCCTGTCTCCCTTCTCCCCCTTCAGCACCCAGGTTAGATGGGCTGAAGCCACCCTGTGTTCCCTGGCCCTCGTACCTTCGAGCACTTGATGTGATAGTGCAGATAGTCCCGGAATGTGTGGATCAGGTTTATGGTGTTGTCTCTGGCTGCAGCATTGGTGTGACGGGGGAACAGCACTGAAAGACGAAACCAACATAGACCATTAGCATCTCCTGAGGCTGCCCAAGGCCTTCAGGATACTCCAATGCTGGAGGCTTCAGGKTGTGCTGCATTGAATCCCTGCCTTGCTCTCTATAAAGAGCCCTTTACTCTTGACACATACCAAGAGTAAGCAGCACTTGTGATTTAAAATGCAAGGCTTAAGAACACTTTTCAACATTTCCCACAGCAGTCTGCAAGATGCAGGCAACGCCAAGTGCCCAGAAACAATGGCAGGTAGGAAACTGCATGACACTGTATCGGTGCTTGGGAGATGCAATTGGAGGAGCAAGCTGGGAGGCAGACCAGGGCACCCAGGCTGCTCAACCAATTTCAAGATCCAGTCTGCCCTGGAATTTTTAAATTGGTGGTGGATCTTTGCCTGGCAGCTTGTTGGCCCTGTAACACAGACTTGGATACAAGCAGGTAAGTTTGCTCTTCCCATAAGCTTGTGCTCTGCTAGGCTTCCCAGATCCAAGGGCCGACAGAACATTTTGTTTGGGTGATGATCTTACCTGAGACTGTCAGATCAGATAACTTGGAAACTTAGCCTCAACAAGAACAAAGTATATGCCATCCCAGACCTGCCCTTTCCAGAGCTGATAGCTGCCTGGGCCTCAAGGCACCATACCCAGCACAGGAGGAGGGCAGCGCTACCTTCACCTTTCCCTGTCTGTGCTCCATCTCTGAACTCTAAACTACATGGACGCTGGCCTGAGAGACCCTAATAACACACCCAACCATCACCCCCAATTTCTCTGGAAGAGGCCTATCCCTTTGAACAGGGCAGGGTTTAGTCTCCTCAACACTTCTACCCAGAGAAAAGTCGTGACTCTGCTGGCCACCACCTCTGCAGGCAGGAGAAAGTGGCTCATCAGTGTTTGGCCCTGAGCAAAGAGGCAGAGCTGGAGAAACAGAACACACTGCCCTGCTGCTGCTCTCCGACTGCCTCTGCTGCTCAAGCACTGCACAGCTCCCTGCAGCTGGATAACCTACAAGTACAGCTGCATGCAACCTTTCACAAGAAACCTCCAGTTTCCACAATATCACAGCAAAACCACTCTTCTCTTTGCTCCCAAATACTGAACTTATTTTGTAGGCAGACACTAAAYAGCTCACTTTCCACTTCCACATCTTCTTGCCCACAGCAGAGCTGAGGTGACCTGATACRGAAARGGGACACTCCAAAGGAGGCRCAYAAGACAGAATGCAACCCCAGAGTCCCTGCAGCCCTCAACGACCCACTTCAACATTCAGGGAAGGTGAATTCCTTTGTGTTTTTCATGCTGCAGCAGGAACCTCTCTCCTCCCCCAGCCATACCCAAGCCTCAGAGCTGGCTGCTTACCAAAGGTGATGTAGCCAATATTATCGCCAACGGCTGCGTCTGTGTCTTTCAGCTCCAAGGGTGGCTCCCTGTGGCTGAAGAGCACCTGTGGGGCTGTGTGACTGGCCCGGCGACCCTCCTTGAACTCCTGAATAAGACAAAGTGAAGGTGATTCCCACTGTGACCCTTCAGCAACATGCTGGAAAAGCAAAAGGGGTTTTCTCACTCGCCAAGGACAATTGCCCAGCTTTTCCTGAATGGATTAAGTTCATCAGGCCAAACACCCAGAAAGCGACCCTTTCTCCCAGCAAAACCAGCCCAAAGTGCCTGGCTTTCAGTGTGTCACAGCCCCACCATGGGTGTTTTGTGGAAGGGACACCTCAGTTTGAGCAAGCACATGAGACAGCACAGCTCCTGCTGGAACTTCAATGCTTCCAGTCAAAGCGGACAGTGCCCATCATTCCAGAGGAACAGCAATTCTCTGGAAGGGCTGCAAGGTCTCCATCACACCTTGTGTGTGTAAAGGTTCTGCCATTTGAGAAACCATCTCCCACCAGGAGTCTGCCCAGGCATCAAGAAGCATCTAGGGGTTTGAAGCATGTATGTGAAGCCTGCTCCTCTTAACGCTTCCCTACACCTTGAAACAATACCTTCAGGCAGGGAGCCCCCTTCCCCCATCTGTGACAACAGCACAACCCCCACCTCACAGGAAATGTACTGGCTGTGCATTTCAAGAACTGTAAGGACCATCTATTTGTGGGACTGGCAATGTCCAGAGACCATTCTCCTGCCCTAAGGCAGGGCAATCTCCCCCCTGCCTCACCGACCTCCAACCCAACCTAACACATTGTCAATTACCCTTGGCCTCTTCTCTAAGCACAGTTTCCCCCAGGAAAGGCAGGAGCATCCATGCCCCTTTTAGAGCAGATCTTTGGGGCTTTCTAATGAAATGCTTAGCTTGCACTTCTGCCTGCTTTTGCCAGAGGGTGAAATGGTTCAAATGGCTTCACTGGTTAGTTAATGGTCACATTTTCTCCATGAGAGCCCAGATGAGCAGCCACCATGCCCAGCTACATTATGCTAGAGCAATAGCTGGACGGAAAGAGCCAGTGTGACTCAGAGTGGAAATTCCTGTGGCTGGGCAGAGGCAGGGTTTGCTGTTGTAAAAACCAAGAATTTGGGACATGGAGACTCCGGGACAGCTGCTGCCTTGAAGCACTGCCATCTTCCCAGGAACCTCACTAACCCCATTTTGTTCACATCATGCCTCCCTTCCCATWTTAAAAGCTGAATTCCAGCCTGAGGGATATGCTTGGTGGGGAAAACCTCAAAGCCAGACCAGATGTGCTGCCTGTAGCTAATGAACACAGYGAACAGAGCTGTGAAATAAGACTTCCATTGCAACAGACAATGGAAGACAATGTCCTGATGACACTTAACACAGGTAAACTGGTCTCCAGCAAACTGGGCCAATAACTTGCTGTCCATGAGCCTGTCAGTAGCATGGCCTGGCCCTTGAACAAGCGGGTTAAAGCTCCTCTACCCCTGCTCCATGGCCATGCCCACACAGGAGGCGCCCTAGGAGCTTCAGTGGATGAGTGAGGGGGGCCAGTAGCATGGATGAACACAGGTACCAGCATGCACTGAGCCTCTCCAGCTGCATGCAGATGTCTCAATCCACACAGGCTGCTCACAGTCATTCACAGGCAAGCAAAGTGTTTACTAGAAGTCTCTCAATGCTTCCCAGCGAAATGGCAGCTGCATAAGGTGAGTCCAAAGGTACTTAGTATATTCATAGCTCAACAAAGCTGAAATTTGAGAGCTGTCACATTGAGTTGCTGAGTCTTTTTGTAGCATTTGAGCATTAGCAGGGAGAATCTTCAAGGTGAAGACCACTCTCAGCTCCATTTCAGGTGTGGCATGACATTGTCTCACCCTTCATCTCCCTTTACAGCCTCCTCAACATGCTCAGCTCCTCAGCTGGCTGGTGAGCCCTACACCATAGCTATCCACACTACAGGGCCTCAGTGTGGGGACTGAAGTATTCACTGTGGTGTTTCTCATCCCTAACACATAATATGGTTGATTGTCCAAATGAGCAAGACTATTGATGATACAGATGCCAATGCAATAGCCAGGAAAATACACTGCCTATGCCTATTAGCATGTTCTTCCATCCCAGTGCAGCATGAAGCAAAGCATTTACATGTGTTAAACCGCCTTTGTGCTCACTTCAGCTCAACTTCAGCAGCTTATTTGGCAATGCTGCTTCAAGCAAGCAGGTATCTGAATTGAGGAGCAGATCCTTTCCCTGTAATGCAGTTTCCATACCTGCATAAACACCTTTCCGATCACCACGTCATCATCGTCCTTAAATACTGTGCTGAACACAACTGTGACACGGTCCTTCTTTGCCTCAACATACCTGCAGGTGGGGAAGAGAGAAGCCAGCTCTAAGAGAGAAGCCTGATCTAAGAAGTTCAAATGGACGAGGAAGCAACTGTGTGACAAGGTCAAGTAGATAAAACAGCCATTCACAGGCCTGGCTGCTGAAAATTTCCCCTCCCTTAAGACAGTATTTACAGGGAGCAAAACATTTCTGCTGGGAGTGGCCAGTTCCTCTCCTGCATGCCGCCACAAGTGCTACCACTAACAGAGACTCTTGTGTAACATCCCAGCAGCCCGAGGCATGAACATTACCCTCATGGGATACTTGTGGCAGCCTAGGACAGGCCCTTATTACCCTGCCAAAGCATGGAGCAGTAGGATTTCCTGACTTTCCATCACAACCTACAGCTGTGCACAGGAGCAGTCGACTGACCTGTCTGATTCCCGTGCTGCTTGGTTTGAACACTTACATTGTCTCATCGTCCCTGTAGTGGATGACTGCTCTTTTTTCTCCATCTTTGCCCTCTTCCTGGAATTTGAAATACTTCTCAAAGACTGAAGCAAAGCAGTTGCGCTTCAACATGCCGGCTTGGTGCACAATGGCATCCTTGTCTGCAGGAAGGTTCTCCAGGTCGTACAGCAAAGAGACATTGTAACCTGGGAAGGGAGAGCCACTAACCTTAATAACCTACATAGGGCCTTAATGAAAGCAGAGACATTTTCTTTAAAGAGACACCTACAGTCTCATTTTTGACTTAAATCCTCCTAAAAGCCCCAGAGGTGAGTTCTTCCCACTCCAAACACTGCCAAAAGCTGTGCTTGAACTCGGCGCGTGGCCATGGCAACGTTCCCAGCGCTCCTTCACCAGCTCCCAGACACACGTGCTGGCTGAACTGCTCCCAAGTTTTTGCAGTGAGTAGGAAGAGACGTTGTCACAGGTAACCATGGTTTTCCTGTGTCTCACAAAGCATCTCTGAGAAGAACAAAGACCCCAACCATGAAGAACAGAGGCTTCCTGGAGGAGGACTGAATAACGAATTACAGCTTGTGCTGCAAGCTCCTTCAGCCCTGACGTGTCTCAGCCACCTTTTAAACTAGCAATTTCAAACTGCCATTCATTGTACAGAGAGCTCCACATATCAAGCTCTTCAAGTGCAGCCTTCATATGAGCATTTCTCAGGTGACTTAAGTAACTTTGGAATTGCATTTACACACACACACACAGACATAGACAGAATGAATGTTATTGCAGGGTTACCTGATTCAGGATTTACCAAGTAGCTTCCATAGACTTTCTTCAATACCTAGAAAAGAAATTAAACATTGAGAGCACAAGCTATCAAGAGTTGTTTCCTCCTGGACAACCTAGGCCATGTTTGGTCTTTTAGAAACATCAAATTACAGTACCTGCCTGCCCTAGTGTAAGAGAACTTAGACAAATATTAAGTCATTGACTTCTGGTACTATTGGCTGTTCCTGCTCTAGGGATGGCTCCTTGAACTCCACTGACAGGGGACATACTGCAGGAGAGGACTCAAAACTGGAACTTTTTCCAGTTCTTACTTGTTGGACTTGTGTGGGGAAGAAGCCATACAGCTCATACCTTCAAAGGAGAGAACTATTAGCAGAGCCTGACACAACAGATCTGAGGGCTTTTCCTCCCATTCAAAGGCAGATGCAAAGTGTTCCTGGTCCCTCTCATGGGACGGCAAGTTCAGAGCACACCGTGGCAGGATGATCACACACTGTCTCAGCCTATTGCACGGACAGATTGGAATTGAGAGGAAACTGCCAGGCAGCTTGGATGCCTCCGAGAAGCAGAACCGCCTACAGCAAAGCAAAAACCTTTCTTCAAACATAATCACTGCTGAATTTTACATCAATGGCAATTTCCAGCTGAGCCATAGCTCTGTGTCAATGAGGGGGCTGGGAACAGGAGGTACTTCACAAGAACATAACAATGCTGTGGTAGAACTGGCCCTCCTGGGATGACACCCACTACCATGTGGAAAGGATACACAGGCGCTCTGCATGCCAAAACCTCCTCTCAGCAGAGAGCCTGCCTACAGCGGCCCAAGAAGGTGCCCTGTCTTAGCAGGAACCTCAGTCTGCATTCCTCAGTGTGCAGTTTCACCAAAGACAGAGCAGAAACAAGCAACATGGTCTGGCAGGGAAGTACAGAAAGCAGCCTTGTGACAACTGGAGATTAAAAAATGTAATTTCTATTTAGTCAGCACTTCCAAGGCAGTCCTGCACAGATCCCATTTTCCTCTAAAAGTTTAGGAAGTTGCCTTCCACCACTACCACACTGGCTGTTAGTGGGTTCCCTTGGGATCACACACTGCACTGATCCTCACTAAACATACTGGGAAGACTCCACCATTTAAGGCTGCTTGACATTCCTGATGCCAGGACAAGTGCCTTCAGTAGCGGTCAATGCTGCTCCTAGAAAGCTCTGCAATCAGGAACCAGGAAAGCAGGACACTCCATCATATCTCTTCTGACCTAGGTGGGTCTTGTGGCAATTCACACGAACTCACTTTGGGTTCAAATCATYTGTCACTCACAAGAAACTGATGCAGCAGTTTCCTTGTTTTCTTCCAAGAACAGACACTTAGAAGCAAAAGCCCACTGATAAGCCCTGGGTGAACCTCATTCACTACCATGCGGAGATTTGAAAACTGACTCAGGAACTGAGTCACACTTCCTGCCTTGCCATCCAACCACAGTTCAGAGAGGCTCCTTC
>NW_026623312.1:2479064-2542920 GCF_030028575.1 Malurus melanocephalus | reverse complement strand
GAAGAAGTATAAAACCAAATCGGTACGCTCAGCTAATGATGATGGGGAACCAGGGTCCTCACAACCAGCAGGAGAGACAGAGCCAGAAATAATCACTGAGACCCTGTCACATGATAGCCTCCACAATTTGTGAGATGACAGCGAGAAAAAAGCGGGAAAGGCTTGGTCAACCTGCTTACTTCGGGTTTGGGACCTTGTGGGCTCAAGTGTGCAATTGGATAGTGGTGAGGAAAGGTATTTGGGAGCCTTGACCCAAGATGCGGGTATTAATCAGGTGTTTGTGAGGAAGCCAGGGCCCCTTTCTCTCTGGGAGCGGCTCTTGGGTGTAATGAGTGTAAGAGAGAAGATAGAGAGAGGATGCAGGAATACGATCATAGAATGCCCTGGAAGACCATTGAGGAAGGGATCCAACAGCTCAGAGAAGTAGGAGTAATGGAGGTACTCTTTGGARGGGACGGGCAACAGCATAATGATCCTGACCAGGTCAGGTGCACAGGGCAAATGTTGTGGAATCTGGCAAGTCACGGGCCATCTCAGTATGCCACCTTCATTGCCATGACTAATGCCAATGACAACCGAAAGACAGTGAGTTCTGTAGCCAACAGGCTCCAGTATTATGCAAGTACGATCAATAGCCCAATGCAGGCTCACGTCTCTGCTGTGGTTAAAGACTTCCAAGAGCAGTTGAAAGAGATTAAGGAGGAGATGAGAAAGRATAGTGTAGCACCAGTGCAAGTCTCAGGCCCYAACACCATAGCCCGACATCCCCCAGCAAGAGAAAGATAGTATACCCCACAAGCTGAGCTGTGGTTCTTCCTGTGACCAAGGGGAAAACATGAGGAGGTGGGATGGGAAACCAACTTCTGCCCTGGCAGCCCGGGTGCGTCAGCTCAAGAGGGAAAATACTAGCCAAGGAAGCTCTTCTAAAGGGAAGGTAGCCTCAGCTTCCTGTAGCCAACCCACTAGATGCAATGGAGGGGGAGGTGATATGTCTGATTCCCTTGGAGAAACCTGTGGGTGTGCCCACGGAAGGGATGATACCCAGGGTTAGAKMGGCCGTGCCTCTAGCCAGGTAGAGGCATGGGAAAACCATGTCTCCTGGACTGTGTGGATCTGATGGCCTGACACATCAGAGACACAAAAATATGAGGCATTGGTTGACACGGGAGCGCAGTGTACCCTGATGCCATCGGGACACTGTGGGGGAACGGGGACCCACAAGCCCTGATTCTGAAACTCAGACAATTATTGTGTATGACTGAGGCCTGGGAAAAGAAAAGGAGTGTTGACAGCCTACATGGAGGAGGAATGCCGCATCCTTGAGAAAAGCAGATTGGAATGTAGAATTGATAACGCAGGTGGCTGGAAATTATAAGCATTACTAATACTGTAGCTTTTGCAAACTCACCAATTATGTTCTGATTACTAATTAAACAGCTGTCTCTTGACCAATGTATGTTTGAGACAAACGTGTACTCTGGTTGCTAAAGTGGATAAAAGAGGCTTGTCCCACAATAAAGTCCTTCTYTCTTTCTGTTTTTTTCACCCACTTTTTGTGTGTTTTGTATCTATTCTTTTCTGTCGCTGTTTGGCCAGCAGCAACAGGACACGTGGGGGCAGAACCCATTTCTATTGCAGGGGTGACAGGGGGATCACAGGACTTGACTGGGAAGCTGATTTCCACTGGGGCCCTAAACAGCAGCAAGCCTTTGCCCAGATCAAGCAGGAAATTGCTCATGCGAGAGTCTTTGGCCCAGTCAGGACAGGACCAGAAGTGAAGAACGTGCTCTACACGGCAGCCGGGAGCAATGGTCTGTCCTGGAGCCTTTGGCAAAAGGTGCCTGGTGGGACTCAAGGCCAGCCACTGGAATTCTGGAGCCAAAGCTACAGAATGTCTGAGGCCAATTACACACCAACAGAGAACGAGATCTTGGCAGCCTATGATGGAGTCCAAGCTGCTTCAGAGGTGATTAGCACTGAAGCCCAACTCTTCCTGGCACCCCAACTACTGGTGCTGGGGYGGATGTTAAAAGGAAAGATTCCCTCCACTCACCATGCTACTGACGCTACCTGAGCAAATGGATTGCTCCCCATTACTCAGCGCGCCCACATTAAAAACCCGAATCACCCTGGGATCCTGGGAATAATTACAAATTAGCCCGAAGCTGGAAACTTTGATCTTGCTGATGAAGAGGARCAAGAACAAGTGACCCGGGCTGAGGAAGCTCCACGGTACAATCAACTGCCAGCAGAGGATAAACGCTATGCTCTTTTCCTTGATGGCTCCTGTCACATTGTAGGGATGAACCGAAAGTGGAAAGCAGCCCTGTGGAGCCCCACACGACACAAGGTTGCACAAGCCACAGAAGGAGAAGGTGGATCAAGTCAATTTGCTGAACTCAAAGCCATCCAGCTGGCTTTGGACATTGCTGAAAGGAAAAAGTGGCCAAAGCTCTGCCTTTACACCGATTCATGGATAGTGGGCGATGCTCTGTGGGGTTGGCTAGAAAGGTGGAAAAAGGCCAATTGGCAGCRTAGGGGAAAACCAATCTGGGCTGAGTGGAAAGACACTGCAGCCTGGGTGGAGAAGTTACCTGTGGAAGTCCACCATGTAGATGCCCATGTCCCCAAGAGCCKYGCTAATGAGGAGCACTGGAACAATGAGTACGTAGATCGGGCTGCAAAGATAGAGGTGTCCCAGATCAACCTGGATTGGCAACACAAAAGTGAGTTGTTCCTAGTTTGATGGGCCCATGATGCCTCAGGGCACCTGGGCAGAGGTGCCACATATAAGTGGGCACAAGATTGAGGGGTGGATCTAACCATGGAAAGTATTTCCCAAGTTATCCATGACTGTGAGACATGTGCTGCCATCAAGCAGGCCAAATGGATGAAACCCCTGTGGTATGGGGGAAGGTGGGACAAGTACAAGTACGGAGAGGCCTGGCAGRTTGATTACATCACACTGCCCCAGACCTGTCRTGGCAAGCACTATGTATTCACAATTGTCGAGGCAACCACTGAATTGTTGGAGACCCACCCTCTGCCTCACGCCTGTAACAYCATCCTGGGCTTTGAAACACAGGTCCTTTGGAGGCAAATGGAACCTATTTCAAGAGCAACCTTATAAACAGCTGGGCTAGGGAACATGGCATTGAGTGGGTGTACCATATCCCTTACCATGCACCTGCTGCTGGGGAAGTGGAACGGTGCAACGGACTCCTGAAAACCACCTTGAAAGCATTGGGTGGGGGGACTTTCAAAAACTGGGAGAAGCACTTGGCAAAGGCCACATGGTTAGTTAATACCCTAAGCTCCACCAACCGTACCAGCCCTGCCAAATCTGAGCCCTTGCACATCACAGATGACGATAAAGTTCCCCCGGTGCATGTCAGGGGACTGTTGGAAAAAACCATTTGGATCAATTCGCCTCAAATAAGGACAAACCCATCCAAGGGGTTGTCTTTGCTCAGGAACCAGGTTGCACATGGTGGGTAATGCAGGAGGATGAGGAAATTTGATTTTGGATGAGAACCCCTTGTAATGTTGGGATGTCTGTATACCACTGTTTGTTGAATGCCACTGCTACTATATGTATATATGTATGTATGTATATAGTTATATAGTCAGGATGATGCATGTATGTGTAGAGTTACAAATATGTGCATACATGTAAGTATTAATCAAATAGTACGCAAAAAAAGAAAATTCAGGGTGGATAATGTTTTGAGTTAAAGTTTCTCCTTTTGTTTCCTTTCTTGGGGAATTTTCTTTCCTCTTTTGTACGCTGATTGCCAAGTCATTCCTTTGATGGCAGGGTGACGGGGAAGAAAAAAGAACCTATGCCCCACTCAAAGAGTCTCCCTGGGCACTTCTCCTGCCTGGCAATTTTATTTTTGTGGTTTCTTTTCTCTCTTTGGAGAGAGGGAAGTTTTGCCTTCATTGGCAAGCACCTGTCTTTCAAACCAAGAGAGAGACCTCTTTGCCTTGATGCCTATTTGTCCACATTTCACTCCGAATATTTTGTTAGCATAAAACAAACTTCAATGTTTGCAAATATTTTTCTTTGCAGGCTTCTGCAGACAGATTATATCAAATCATTAGTGAACTCAAAGACCGTGTTTCATAGCTCTGCAAGAATTTTGGCCAGTAAAGAACTTAATGTCTGGCAGAGGCTCAAGACTAATGATATGCTCTCCACTACARTTAAATTCTAACATTCTCACGACTAAAAATGGGTACAAAATTATGTTCTAATGGGTGCCAGACACAGAAATAGCTCAAACAACCTAACAGATGCAAAACATTTTGAATGTTCTGACTTTTTATTTTAAAACATCTTATAGRTTATTTGATACCAGACTGCAACTTATGTTTCCTGATTCCGGAACATGTAGGTACTAMTGACTGTTGAATCAAAACAGTACTCTTAAAACTCCTGGCTGCACAGTTTTTCAGGACAATGAAGGAAATGTGAGCAGAATTATTCCAGAAACAAAACACAAATCAAACAGTATTCCAGTACAAGAAAGCAGAAGCTAGAACTTCTACTAAAACTCTTTAACCGAATTCAGTAATGAAATCTTATCCACAGTCACAATCCAGGGAACACAAGTAGACCATCCATCATTCATCCCGGAAAATGTGCACTGCTGCCAGGAAGCCTCGGCATTAAGTAAAAGATGGTAAAGAAAGATAACGCAAGATTGCACAGAACATTTTGATACAGAAGTCATTTTGTTGTATATTTYCCGTACATGATTCACTTAATATAGCTAAGAAATACAAAATAGTGAAATTTGCATCATCCATTTAGACGCAGGTCCACTCCAATGGCATTCCTYAGTTACAGCTTCTTTACACACAAATCCAGTTTCATTCATGTTTATCCCCAGTGAAACAGTCTTCATTTTTTAACAAATATACCAARATTTCTCCATCTTTGACAGTTGCAGCAAAGTGGCTGAGTTAAGTTTGACAACAATTAGAATTATTGATGCTAAGCTCATCCTGGCTACATTTTCCATGCACCGGGGATAATGCAGACCTAACATTTCAGGGCCCATTTTAGCCTACCACCTTTTAGATCTGACCCATTGTCTCAGCCAGATACAAACTTGTAATAAATTACTGGATTTGAAAGCTGAGTCATACTTCATTTGAAAAAGGAATTATTTCAGACTATGCAATTTTGAATCAAKCTATAACCTGCATGTCACTGCAATTTCCCAATGTAAATGTATGACTGGGCTGATCTCAACTGTACTTGGACCATAAATTGTTAGAATACCTKAAAAATCCTGTAGCAATGGATATCAATGTTTTTGTGGGTTTTTTAGATTTTTTGGTAATAGACTGCATCTAGAAACTTCATATTAATCTAAAATTATCTTCCTATATCTGATTCATAATTACAAATTATACAAATTTTGTGTGAGTTAGCACTTCCCTCGCACTTTTGCGGTTTTATAGACAAGGCATTTACAGTAAACCACTCTAGGTATGTGAAGTTGTTTTTACAGGGAATAAATACTGAAACTTATTCTTAGTCTTTTCTGGGCTATTTTTACACTAAAAATAGGGCAAAATGAAAATAATTTTCCTACTAGGATACTATACTTCCTAAAGTAGTAACTTTCTGATATTCTATGCCTGTTCATATCACAATACTAAATTGTAAACTAGAAGACAATGTATGCAACAATCAGGTACTTGAAGACAAAAGAGAAGTATTTCCTTCCATCCAAAGAAAATTATTTAATAAAAGGACATATAAAATGTAAGATGAATTGCTCTGATACTTATTTCTACCATACACAAAGAGAGCAAACCTTGTAGTTCGATGAGCCTMGTGTCTGCAGTAGCAGTTTCATGGGCTTGTGAGAGTTGGAAGCACATAACATGATCCCTATTCATTAGCATGCTCTAGTCACCTGTAAACTACCCTGGTAAACTCTGAAAAGATAAGTTAATTCCTTGTTGCTCCCCTGGGGAAATCATAAAGGAAGTGGAGAAGCAAAGAAAAACAAAACAAAACAAAGATAAAAMCCCCAAAATAATGTATCTATTACCCTTGCAGGTTTCCTCACTCTTACACCAAATTAGATCTAAATAACGTAGAACAAATCTATGCAATCCTGTCAAAAATGTACTTATTTTGAGTAGAYCTAGTAGGCACTGCACAACTTGTGTGCAAAAACTTTTCCTGGTTGTCCTAATAAACAGAATGACAATGCAGCTTTTGCTTCAGATTGCATAAGGCCTGTCAAGCGATAAGACCACAGCATGTGCCTCATTGAACCTGAGCATCCCGCACCAATACAATTACTAAACAACAAATTGTGAGGATTTGCAATGTTTTCTGGATTAANAAAAAAACCCAAAAAACAAAAAATAATGTTGATAAACAATAAGATTAAAATTCATAGGAGTGGCACAGATCTTCTGATAAAGCATGCCTAAAGAACTAAATGAATGTTTACAGTATGATTTTAGTGGATGCAAGTTTTAAATAGTGATCGGTAAATCACAATACTGCCAGTCTGAATTAGCCAGTTTACTTGAATCATGACATTGACAGTATTAAATCATTAAAGAAATCAAATGCACTGTGCTGAAAGTCGAATTTCAATAATATGTATTATTGGGAGAAATATTTTGATGCTGCCATTCAGAGCAAGGCTTGACCTCCTAGACATATATACCCTTGGTTATTTTTAAGACAACAATAATACAAAATGAAGCAATTTAAAATCTATTAAAGTACWCTGTTATTTAGAATATCTAGGTCAAGTAAGTTAAGAACATATGATAATAAGGTTGGTTTTGTGATTAAACAGTTCCAYAAGGATTTGAAGAGAGATTGCCTACACAGCCTGTAAAGACAGAGACTTTGTTAAAATATACATGGGCACAGACACCTATCACTTTTTGCTTCAAGCATGTATAAATTTTTCTCTCCAGTGAAACACTTTCTCCCCTCCACTTGTTGAGATTTTATGTTTATGTCATCACATAATCTTGTTCACAATTTCATTCTCTTCATCTAATAGAAAGTTCACAAGTGTAGTGAGAATTGCTTGTCTTCTGCTTGAGGCCATAGAAAGATTCCGTAAAGGTAGTATGAAACTCAGAGTTTAAATTCGCAGATCTAATTTTGAATGGAGATCAAACCTACACCGATTAGATCTTCTGCCTAAATGACACAAAATGAAAAGCTGACACTATAATTAAAGACTTCATCTCCAAAACAATATCAAAAATTATTGTGATGCCTAAGTTTTGCCAAAGTTCTATCTTAAATAGTGCAGTGGATTTAGTCCAGATGGTAGCCAAATATGCTTCTTTTCACTTACTTCCCCCGGGGGATGGGGTGAAAAATAAAACAAAAAAAAAAATCATTCAATATAGTGACAGTTTGATAAGAAGGACAAAAGCCAAGTACAGCCAAAGCGAGAAACTAATTCACTACTTTCTGTTGACAGGCAGCTATTTACCCACTTCCAGGAGCACAGAACCTCAGCACACAAAATACCAAGACAAATGTTACAGCCACCAATATCCTGCTTTCTTCTCCTTTATTGCTTAAGCATGATGCAAAATGGTATGGAATATCCCTTTGGTCAGCTTGTGTCAGCTGTCCTGACTGTGCCCATCTCAGCACTTCTCACATCCAGCCTGTTCCTGTTTGGGCTGAACAGAGAAAAGAAACCCTTGAAATAAAAAGCTCCAGCAACAGCCAGACATTGGCATATTATCAACACTGGCTGAGCCACAAAGGCAAAGCACAACACCATACAAGCCAACTTTTCAACTTCATCCCAGATAGACCCAGATAGACTTTCACTTTGGAAACATATACATACAATATCCAGCTCAACTCAACCCTTTTCTGTGTTCTATTCTGTCAGTTTTGAGAGTTCAGATCCTAAAAGTAAGATGCTGTCAGACCGTCTTCTCTGCAGTCATTCCTCTAGGATATGTTTACAGAGAATCCTGGTCAGAAGATCATGGATTGGGACAGAATTTGCAGTCACTGAATTCAGTCTACTACTATCACAGGCAGGCACTAGTCTCTATCACAAATAACCAGCATCATGTTGCATTACTCCTCGTGGAAATCTATTTTAAAAGATTTGTTTTACTGTGGYAAAACTGAAAATTAAGTCTGTTGTACTCATAGGACAGTGCCTAGGCCAGTGTATACACACAGAATTTCTTAACAGCTTAATCTTTGCACAATTTGAGCAGAGTCACCAAATTACTTTAAAGGAGGCAGCAAAAGATGATAATATTTCTGCATCAGCAAGCTGTAGGAGTATAAGACTACCTCTTAGTGCCTCGTTTCCATTTCAGGGGAAATGTTTCCTGCATCTTGATGTTCTTTCTCTTCCTTCTCTCACTCAGTGAATTTTGCATTCCTTTCTTTAGAGAGGTAGATTTTCACATGGCTGAAATAAAGAATTTGAGAATGATTTTAAATTTCCCGTTTTAATCAGAAATATTTATTTKTGAGCTGTGGGTGGGTTAAAATACCTGCTATGATACTGATTGGGAGGGTCCAATTTTACATTTATATGATTACCTATGCCCAAGGGCTCGTTGTCTTGTTTTGCAGTTAAACCAATTGACAAAGCCTGAAAAGAGCAGGGACAGAAGAAAATTTTTTTGTTGGAYAGGGCTTAGTGTTACTACCAACAACAATGACAATAGTCACAAATGATAACTTAAAGTCAAGTGATGAAGGCAAAATGTTTGAGGTGTAGTTTTCAACTGTCTCATCTCACTGTTTTGAAAACAGATATTTATTGTATTGATTCAGGTAGAAGTTGCKATGGAACCCACAAGGTATGTGAATGAAAAGTGAGACACTAAAAGACACTTAACTGATGATGAAAAAAAGAATTTAGAAAAGTGATGAAAGCACCCCAAAGGGCAAGCTTAGATCCATTAATCAGCTTCAGAAACAGTTCAGGACGGAAATAAAGAGAGGATAAAAATGGAGACAGGCTTTTGGAAAAGAAACAGCAAGATGTAGAGAAAACAAAAATAGGGGAAAAAAGTATATGCAGGGAATACATCTGTACCCTTCTTCTGTGACTACCTGAGCACTTTCATCTGGAATCCAGAACAGTAACACAAATCACACTGTCATTCCTCAAAAACTTTCAGAACTTTCACAACTGCAAGTGAAGTCAYTGGGAACTATGTTTTAGATACCTGGAATGCTGGGCAAATCTGAAGATAACAATACAAAAGAAAGGAAAAAACAAACCAACAAATAAACAAAAACAACTCTTTAACTCCTTTGAAATTATTTAAAATGAGAAGATAATATTTTCCTTAATGCTTCTATTCCTCTGCTCATCATTCGTAACTGTAAAAATCTTTCAGAATAAATATGAGCTAAAGTGCATAAACATACCTGTCTTCTATTAATTCATTAATTAGTACAAGAGAAAAGAGGGAGGTAAAAAATGTGTCTGCAAAGCAGAACTTGGAGAACATATAGTTTTTCATCACACTTGTGAAAGAAGAGTTGAATAGCTGACCATTGAGTAACATTTACAAAGAAAAAATTTGGGCTCAGACAGCAATATTTAACATAACAGGAAATTCCTCCATTGTGTAAATGTATTAGCATGCTACTGTTTTCATGCTTTTCCTAGTTTTTCCTCATTTGACTTTGAAACTTTAACAATGTTCCTTTAATACCATTTTTTTCATGGAGAAATACATTTCTKTCAGGTCATTTTATTAAAGTAGATATAGCCAAAAAAATATCCTCCCTATACACTTTATCTACATAGACTTTGTTTAATCTCCCTGAGCGCTCAGTTTCAAATATGTATTACAAACCTGCTTTCATGAATGGATATGTTAATGATAATGTAGCCATTTGTATTCAAACTCCAGCTATCTCACCTTTGGGGACCCTTTGTCTCAGAGGCTTGATACTTTATTAGTATAGCTAACAAGGTTCCAGTTTCTCAATATCAGTCTCCTATTTAGTTCTAATGTGTAATATCACAACCTTTGCCTAACCTCAGCTGCAGAGAAGTCTTCCTGATTCTATTCTAGAMAGCAAAGTTGTATTAATTCCTCAATGCAGATTTACATCAATGAAAATATGATGTTAAAAAGTCTTTTTCATTTAAAGAATTTTATAGGTTTCTAGTACCAGCACCTCAGTAAGTCTCCAGAATTAAAAAAAAAAAAAAATCCTAGTCCCTCATCTGTCTGTTGCATGTAAAACAATGCAGATATTTGAAAGATTTCATAAGCACAACTGTATCATGAATATTTCCAGCTTATTTCAACAGCTCCATCTTTAGCAAATGTGCCATTGATATCTGAGAAATGAAGGAGAGTATCTCACACTCAGAAGGTACCCTAAATTTTCAATAAAATAAAATTTATCTTCTTGCATCATTATAGAATATWGACTTCTTTTGTTAGAGTAATATATGATGACATGTAAGACTGTGAAAASAATCCATTATTTCTAAGAGTCATTCAGATAGTAATTTGGGTACTGAATATTTTATTACAGGACAAAGCAGTCACAAATTTTTGATCATGATTAGATTTAAGGAAGTTTTTAATTTAGCAAAACACAAATAATCTAGATATTGTAATAGAAGATTTTTTTTTTTTTTACAATTGGCAATAGAAGGAATCAGAAAATATTAGAACTATATGCATTTTCTCCACACATTGATCACCATCAYTGGTCAGTATTGGAGATTCATGTAACATTTGTAAGCCTAAATATCATATGAATTCCTGGACCCAYTATAAATAAATGCTTCACCAGATTCACCCTTTTTAGATAGCATAGGCTCATATTAAGATGCAAAAACATAAAAAATCTTTCTCTCATATATTAAAGTTTAGTACTTAATGGTCATGCCAAGTGAAAAAAAAAGCCTAATAGCAGAATACAGTACCGCAAAGTGCTGGGACTATTTCTTGGTTTTTTTAATGTTTCCAGATTAATCACAGAGTAATTACATCTTCCTTTCTTTCATTTGACTTAGTTGATTTCAAACACACTTCCTTAGAGTTGAAATGTAAAAAATTGTATGCATTGTTTGACATATAAATAGTAAGTATAAAAATTCAGTCAACTTCCAGCTCTCCTCTTACAAAAGAAACTCAGAAGAAAAGGGTATTTTGTTCTTTGGTGCTGAAACTCCAGGTTCATAGGCTGAAGTGACACATGAAGCATCTCTTCTGTAAAAARATGAACACTGATCAGCTTTAACGTTCATAGCAGATCCTTCAGAAAAAATGCCAGAGAGAATCCTCCAGTCAGAGAATAAATTCAGTGTCACAAGATAGCTATCAGACATATCTGCCCATTTCTTTGTGTGGTACCAAATGTCCTACTCTAGGAAGAAATAAATTTTTAGCATTACCGGGCTCTAGACAGAAGGACATTTTGGTCTCTGATTGAAGTTAATGCCTTCAACAGAGCAAGAGCTTAGAGGCAGGAATTAGCATTGAGCGGGAAGATCTTTAACAAGTATCAGCTTCATTTCAGGGCTGACACATACAAAAACAATGGAGTTTTTCAGATATATTTATATAATATAATTGCTGAATTATGTAACAGTCATYTTGATTAAGGATACTCTTAGAAAGTTTCCTTTCTTACTTTCCATGTTACATTAGTAGATCCTTGAGAGCCATTTTCAATGCTTAAAAGTCAGCTATATTCCAATTGTTTTCATTATGTGACAAAATAATCTAAATGTGTAAAGGAATTGGTTCTGAGGCTATCACTGAAACCTCAACACATTTTTTC
Organism: Malurus melanocephalus; assembly: GCF_030028575.1. Classification (NCBI taxonomy): domain Eukaryota; kingdom Metazoa; phylum Chordata; class Aves; order Passeriformes; family Maluridae; genus Malurus; species Malurus melanocephalus. Next base: position 2,531,111 of record NW_026623312.1, on the reverse strand, counting down.
TTAAATATATTGTTACAATTGTTAAAAAAATATAAAAACTGAAATCTAATTCTTCAAATGATCATTTATTAATTTAGCCTATTATATCCCCCTTAAATGAAATTAAAAGAGCATAAGTATACTCTGAGCAGTTTTCCTTAAATACACTATTTGCCTTCCCCAACAATTCCTTTACTTTCTCCAGCTTTTCACCTTCTTTGTTTTGTATGGGTATTTTCAAATTATCTCTGTTACCTACCATCAAAGATTACCTATAACSCGCATCCCAGTCATCAATAGATGCTAACTGTTTCTGTTTGCCTGCCTCCAGACCCTTACCTATCTAACTGGACTGCCCAGTGCTAGATAGAAATAAGAAACTGAAAGAGCTCACTGTATAATCTATTCTTATTTGAATASTTAATGTAATCTGTACTCTGCTGAATAAGTAATCACCAGTTTATGGATCAATAGATTGCTAACACTATCTTAGTATGGTTAAACAGAGTATGTCCATGCTTTTGTCTCAGTAATAAAGGGTGGGAAAGCAATACTTCGGAAAAAAAATCAAAGTTCATGGATTTTTTTCCTGTGATTTGAAGCAGGTTGACTTATAAAATTAATTCTTTGAGGTTTCACTTCTCCTTTCTTGTCTTCAACAACAAGCTTTCTTGGTTTACTGCTTCTTTTTCCCTCMAAAGATGCAAAAAAAAATTTCAAATGTCTTGAAAACAGTCTAGAAGTAAGAATTTGTATCATTAATTTCTGTGAAATGTTACTTTTGTTATACAGAGTCTTCAATGTCTAGGGGAGACATAGTGAATGTCTCAATTAAAGTAATTTCATTAAGCACTTCCAGCCCCATTAAGTTGTTAAATTTTGAATTAAAATCATTAGTATCTCACATGTAGCAAGGAAGTTGGTGAAAGTTGTAAATATAAAATACACATAAGTTTTTCTTTAGCAACAATAAGTACCCACATGCACATATCGAATACACAAATTTGTATCTGTAAAGCTACGCCTTTACCTAATATGTTTCCCTCTTATAATATACTCATCCAAGTTTCCAAGTTTCTTTAAGGAAAATTAGTGCAGCAGATTGTGTTTGATAGTTGCATCTTTTCACTATAGTGCTCTCATAGTTTGAGGTTTAGCCTMTGTCTAGCAACTTACCTTCCAAAGTTACTCAAAATTTATCATGCTAGATCAGCTAAGTGTAGGTTTGATTCCAGTTTGAATTAGCTTATACCTAAGAACTGTTGCTTTTGACTGTGGGAGGGTTTAAACATAGCATCATAAAATCATAGAATGACCCAGGGTGAAAGGGACCTTAAAGATCACCTGGCTCCCCATCATCTGCTGGGGGTGGGGACACCGTTCACAAACCAAGTTGCTCAGAGCCCCACACAGCCTTGCCTTGGGCACTTCCAGGGATGGGGCATCCACAGCTTCTCTGGCAGCCAGTGCCAGGACCCCACCACTCTCTCAGTAAAGAACTTCCTCCTAATATCTGATCTGAACCTACCGCCTTTACTCCTTGTCCTGTCTCTTTCCATTTTTCTTGTGTTTTCTGGGCTGGCAGTGCCCATGGCTGGCTTATGCCCAACTCTCACGTACCGCATCCCCCAAGCCCTTCTGGCAGGGCTGCTCTCCATCTATCCGTCCCCAGCCTGGGRTGGCACTGGGGGTTGCCCCAACCCAAGTGCAGCACCAGGATTTGACCTTGTTAGGAGAGGCCTTGACTTTCATGATTTCTACTGCTGCTACTTAACAGCCAAACAGCCACCACTGTAAATACAAAATCTGATTGTTTTGTGTATTTTTTAAGCATGTAACAAATGCTTACCTCAAACTTAGTAAAATTATCAATTCAAATAGATTAGTTGCCTACTAAAACGAAAATGTGACCCTTAAAAAATGCCCTGCTGCCATGAAAATTTGYAGCAATTGTACAAAGAATGAACTGGCTATAAAGAAGATTGGAAACATAAATTATTTTTTGTAAGCTTTCTAAATTCCCTGACCAATCAAACACTGCACAATTAAACTGCAAACAATTCATTTTTATATTAATTCATTCAATCAAGTCCTATAGAGAATTAGAAAGAAAAACTATAGGGCAAATCTCCATATTCTCATTGAGCAGGAGACCAACATTATTTCATYAGTTTCAGTGAAACAACACCACACYGTGTCTGGCTTCAGAATGATGCCCAAACTTTCAAATACTAATAGCTCTTAGTACAATAATTGTACCAAGAAACTTTTAATTTATAGTGAAAACTCTTCAGAAATGAGGCAGTGTTTCTTTCTTCAAGTAATTATTCCAGCAGATATGTATTTGGGTCCTCTTCTACTGCCAGAAAGAAATCCACAAATTTGGCATTGGATTCTACTTCACAATTTGGTCCAGTAAAGTGTCAGAGGAATTCTCCCCAGCAAGTGATGCTGGTTGGTTTACAGAGGTRGAAAGCAGCTAAATCTATTTTTTTCTATTTTTCTTTCTTTGTCTTTGTTTGTTTATTACTTTTTATAAAAATGTAGAACTATGTGGTTGTCAAAATTAAAAGCAAAGGGTTGAACCTTCTTCTTTTCTCCAAATAGAATTACCATTAAGGAAACTTCTTAAAGAGGTACAAATGCAGGATCTGAAAAAATATTTTTGAMACAGAATGAATGCCAGCTGGATTGCATAGTCAGGAGAGTGTGTGCACACAGTTCAATTACAAAATTAGGGCTAAAGGTTCTACTAGGGGTGAAATCACTATGTTTGAAAAAGGTCAACATGTCCTAGAAAGAGCTTTAAGGGGTCACTTTTCCCACCTCTTTGCTCTCAGGCATTATACCTAGATGATCCTGACAGACTCTCATCTATCATACCATCACATTTTCTTAAACAAAGAGGAATATGCATTATTTGTTGCGCAGTAATAGAAGGCACCATACTCCAGCTAGTGGATTCTCACCAAATTCCATTTCTCTATATTCCCCACTTCTTCAAAGCAGCCCATTAGCTGTCTGCCTGTTTTGTAACACTGGAGGATTTCATGCTGATAGATAACTCTCATGACCTAATTTTTAATTCAGAAACTCACTTTCTCCATTTATGCATGTTAAATACAAGTAATAAAGTTTGATTTTAATGGAATTCCTTATTAATGATCCTCAAATAATCTGTAGACACTCAGTGGGATCCCTTCAGTCTTCCTTCTCTGACCATGTAACTGCAAGCTCTTGCTCAGCACACCAATGACTTTCTTCTAAGAAAAAAAAGACAGGGAAAATACAGGAAATCAAAGAAAACACAAGAAAACAAACAAAATTCAGCAAATTATGAAAACTATCTCAATAACAAGCACACATGGAAACCACTTAAAAATAGTAAAATATTCTAAGTGGGGGATAGTTTTCACAATAAAATTAATATATCAGAGCTAAATCCACACAGTGAAAGCAGAGTATTCTATTTTTCTCTGCATGGAGTACAGGTGACATGTTAGTTGTCTAATCTAAGGGATTATTCAATCACAGGAGAAGAGAATATTCAAATGAGATAGGCTTTCATTTGCTGGAGTATTTTTTCCAAAGAAGTTTTCTTGTGCATAATAGGCAAAAGTAAGGGAAGATTAATTACTAGTTTGGTCTAGGGCTGTTTATTCTCTAAAATGGAGTGCTCAAGAGTCAGTGGCTCTGCAGATTGTTGACACGTTTATACAAAGGAGATCAGTGTCAGCAGGGTATTTCCTGTCCTCCTAGAGTCTGTTAATGTAATGTCTCTGAGGTGGAAATATAAATTCCAAAATCCATCAGACAAGGAAAACAATTAAGCACAGGTTTCTATCATGTGTGGCTGAGTGCGGAATTTATTCAAATAGGACCACATCACTGCTTTTTTTGCCTATCTTTGACTAAAATTTTATAAATCAATAATCAGACTAAATAGAATTTATTATGCTGGGTGAAAAGTAAGTGTTTTTAAATTACAAAAAGTTGAGGAGAAGGAAGGAAAAATGAAGAAAGAAGGGAAAAAATAAAGAAGGGAAGGAGAGAAAGATTAGTCTGTGCATCTATTCCATGAAAAAAAAAAAGAAAAAAGCCTCTAAAAGGGAAATATCAATTAGGGGGACAAAAAGGGAGGGCATGGGTATGAGGGAATCCAAGCAAATAAAATTTGTGAAAATTGGTCATAGCAACATCTTTTATTTTTCAGACAAGCAACAAAGACATTTCATATGAAAATACAAACTGGGTATAACATCAGTGACAGGATACAAATAGAACAACCATACACACTTTAAAACTAGACCAGGAAATAGACAATTGGCTAAACTGCCCATGGGAGTCTTAGTTTCATCACCTCAATATAAATATTTCTCTAAAGATGYTGCTTCAAAGTTACCTGATAGAACAGACCTTCAGAAAATAATGTATGAGACTCTCACTAAGGGCTCCTGTATGCTTTTCAGTATCACAATTGCTCTTGCTGCAAATACCTAGCCTTCCTGCATTTCAGTGATACTAAAGTAACAATTGTATTCCTTATTTCTCTGTGACAGAAAGATCAGTTTGCAGAAAATTAAAAAGGAGAAAAAAAATTCCACTGAGATCTTTGGTATATGAACATCTGTGAGATGAGCAACATTACAAGTCACAGAGATCTGATAACGAAATGTTACCAGGCAAATCAGCAATAGATGAGATTGTTTTTATAATTTGAATGTGTCTGGTTCCAGTTTRGAAAGTACATAAAAAGTGGGGGATGGGGACATATATTCTGAGTCTTTTACCTGCTTGAGCTAGTAAACTGTTGACCTATTCTGTCAAAATCTGGCACTTTTAAGCTCTAAAGGGAGGAATTGGCATAGATAATGTGAAACAGTTGTAAATTATTTTGTTGCATATATTTTTCAACATATAAAGAACATATTATGACTTATGATTAAAATAATTAACAACTTCATGACTGCAATGATACTGCTTGTTACAGCACTTTATAGGTCCTACATGCAACATCCAGTTCAACCATTCTGAAGTCAAACTAATTATGATGAGAATGTCATATCTTCTCTATTTAGGAGGCATAACAGGAGTTGACAGAGCTCATTGAGCAAAAGGTGTGAGTGGAAAGAACAGACAAAAAAAACCATATTATCTGAAATTAGTATTTCTATACCAAACAGATTTTTCACTTACCTTCAGAGCCCTACTTTCCTCACTTTATTGAATAAAAAACAATCCCCAAACAATCTTTTTCTACTGATTATTTATCCATACCCAAGRAGCAGGTAAATTTTGTGTATTCTGACTGTCCTCTGTCCACAAGTCATCTGAGGGGATGTCTCTCCCACAGTGACTTTATACAAGGCAAGAATTTACATCTTTCAGCTGGTGGGCTGTAAGGCTGAAAACTCATAATGCCATTGCTKCTTTACCCATCTCAATCAAGGTTTCCCCTGAAAGAAAGATTAATATCCCAGAAGAGGATTTGAAACAGATATCACTGAAACACAGACCAGATTTTTCTGTTTGCTCGAAATAGCCCTCAATAAAGTCAAAGGCCAGTTAGATCTGCTGAGTCTACTTCAGTATAACTAACAATATATGTAACACTTTCTAAATTAAATATAAAAGCAGATGTCTTCATATGACCCCCAAAATTTCTTCAGTTTGTTGCTTTTTTTTGTATTAATCTTTCAATTGAAAGTTATATTACATAGGACTATTTTGTATTGGAGGATAGTACTAAGTTATTYATTTGTATTCAGGAAACATGTCTTCCTGCAATTTTCTCTTTCTGAGAAGAAAAATGGAAAGGGCACCAAAACAAAGTGACTGAATCTTTTTTACGATCCATATCTGGGCATAGAGTGTTTTGGAGAACTTTTGTTTGCTATTGTTTCCATTCATGGAAAACCTTTCTATCATTTCCCACAATTAATGACAAGATGTTTTAATCACATGTGATCCCAATCACGTTGCTCTTCTAATCCTCTTTATCTTGTATGTCGTTCTGATGTCTCCCTTGTCCTGGGGCGTCTGAAATGTGTGCTATTATTAGCTCATTAGGTCCTCTGGCCTCTGGTTCAGTGAAGAATGATTTACTATATTTCTTTGCTATTGACAGTTTCAATTCCTTAACCTCTAAATTTCCCTTGATATATGTGTTGCCCCATCTTATTTCAGCCTTCCAGAATATCCCTTGGCACTACATTCTGAAGTCAGACCTATCATCCTGTACATAGCAAAGCCAACAAAATGTAACTTTCCTCTGCCAGTGAAGCTTTTAATTCCACCATTTTTTTCTTAGTTCATTATCAATTCAACTAACTGAATGAATTGGTTATTTAAAATATCCTCATACAATGAATAAGTTCTCTTCCAATGACTCAGATTCGCTAATTCTTAAGATCTAAAATAACAAAATTTTCTTATGAATCTAAAACTTTTTTTTTCAGATTGAGGCTAAAAATTATGCACTACAAAATAAAAAGCCTGAACTAATTCCCCCTAATTCAACCGAAAGACTGTACTTAACTCTAGTGTCATGAAGACCGAGATTGCTGGCTATCTTCTCCCTTTTGCACTTGATAATATTGTTCACACCATACCGCTATAGTTGCCATAGAAATGGGCTCTTATGTGAAAGATCTTTTCGTTAATTTTGGCACCAATAACTGAACTGCTAAAGCACGTTTTAGTTCACTCAGAGAAATTCAGAAAAGTCTGCTTTTTCATTCTCAAAGCTATATGCACAAAAATGGATATTTTCATTTTAAAATGGTATTTTCTTAGGACATTCAGAAGTAGACTTTTTTTTTTCTTTACATTCTGTTCACTTTCATGYGAAATGCTGATTACTGGGCTCAAGCTAGCCATTTGACCTCTCTGTGCAAAGCATAAACACTTGGCAAACACCCTACAGTGTAAGCATAACTTTTGGCCACTATTTTGGCAACTGGGTTCCAAGGCCTCTTTTCTTCCAGCTGCTTAATAAAACTGATGAGATTCTAGGCAATCWGTAGTTAGTAGCAGCATGTATTTTCAGCATAGATTAATTTCAAACTAGAACCTAGCATTTATCTGCTAGAAATTAAAAATGTCAGCCTATTATCTGTGTCTGTATAGACATATATACCATAATACTCCTTAGAGACATTTTTATTACATTCATACTATTTTAGATAGAGCCCCTGCAATCACATGTTCATTTCTCACCCTTTTCCAAATCCTGTCTGTAGCACTGTCTCCATCAATACTCCATAGACCTTTTAGAAAASCAGTGTGCCAGTTTCTCTAAACAGCATGGAAGGCAGTCTAGCAGGAGGGAATTATTTTTATACATATTTAAGAAGGTTTTACCTAGATAAAAGGCTCAGTTAAATCTAGGTTGCTAATAATTAAAGCAATTGAAGCAGCACTAAAATTGTGTATCCCAACAAATTTTTACTGAGGGAATTAAAAAGTTTTATACCAGTTAAGAGGGCTTTTTTAAAAATTCTCTAGCTCTGAATATAAAGTGGTTTGGTTTKGTTTTTTTTTTTTTTTTTTGGTGGAAAAAGGGCAATATGAACATTTCCTGTGGAGAATTTTTAATGTTTTCCATGATTTGCAAAAACTTGAATTGAAAATGTAAATGGGATAACCTGCTGTTTTAATACAAAGTTGTTTATGAGTGGAAATTACTTGTCCCCACTTAGATCCATACATTTTTGAGCAACCAAAAAAATCAATCTACTGGATGTCCTTCCAAAAAATAGATACAAAAACAGAGGCAGTAATTTTTACCATCGACTCTTAACTTCTTGCTACATTTGAGGATATTTTCATTGACTAGTAGGGGCCTCTATATTTTCAGGTAAGTCATTCCACTTGTTGAAAGCCCCTGCTGCTTTTTTTTGGAAAGGTGAAATACTTTTCCATTATCAGATATGTGTTCTCAAGTTGCCTGTAGGCTACTCATTTCTCAATTAAGCCAAATAGATTGATTTTCTGTAGCTCATGACTGACACTTCTTACAGTGAACCTTCTGGAATCTGGCATCAGGAATGTACACAGAGTTCTATTCATATTCTTAGGAGTGTCATATTCAGCTGCACTACTCTTTTTTGATCAATGCTCTACTTTTACAGTTTCRCTACTCTAAAGTTTATAACAAGGCTTCAGTAACTCAACCTGTCTTTAATTCTACCTTCATTTCATGGTCACAGCAGTTGAATTTAGTATCKCACACTTTGCAACACAACTCAGATCTTACTTTGAAAACACATTTATCTTTCATACAATGAGTTTTGTRTGAGAAAACTTACGTTGTCAAGCAACTCTATTTTTGTTTACTTTTTGAAATATTAACACATTTCTCCACTTCCCTAGAATTTTCTCAGTGTTGTCTATAAATCCATTGCCACACCTCTGAACAGTTAGTGTTCCTCTTCTGAATTTTTTATCAATTTTCTGTTCAAATTTCATGGTTTTGCTATTGCAGGGTATTTAGGTAATCTTTATAATATTTAAATTTGGGAAAAGTCCTTATCACAGAGACATCATGTAGAAGCATGACACTCTGCAAACACAAACCAGCAACTTTAAGGTAACTCTACATCCACACAATTTTATAATGTCTATTCCTATGCTGACAAGAGGATGAAAGAGGCAGGGAGGAGAGAGGGATTGTACAATTTCTGTGGAGCTTGGTGTCATTAGATGGCCCAGAGAACCTTCCTACCATGAACTATGCTTTTCCCAGGCACARGTCCAACAGTCTTTTCTATCCTCTTTGGATCCATTCAGCCACTTCTCTAGATTTTCCATATTAGCCCTGTAATAAGTCTGTCAACAAATCAAACTAAGGAAAACAAAATATCTTGATTTGCCAGTGCCTAAAACACCTGAATTGCACTGAGATGCATAAAAAGAGATACAACTCTCTTTTTATTTTTCTTTTAAATCCTTCTATAAGAAACTATAAACTATCTTGGATTAGCAGCCCAAAAGTAATTGATCTCGTATGACTGACTGCTTAAGGCTTCATAGCACATTTTTTAGATGTTCATTTAATAAAGGAACTTATAAAGTACTAAATAAAATAAGGTTCCTTTAGGTATATACAAGAAGAAAGGAAACAGATTTTTTTTTCTGTTACACATAATTCCTGATTTATTTAATAGTTCAACATAACCCAGCACCTTGAAGTTTATCTTAACTCTGTAAATCCTACACTTCATTACAAAGCTTTCATAGAAGCTGCTTCCCCTCAAATCTTTTGCCAATCTACCTAGAGTCTTAAGAAATAGGAAAGTTATATTTGTTGCAATATTTTACTGGTATCAGTTTACACATGGCCTTTGAAGAAAGCCATGTGGTGACCTATATAAGCTAATCTCACAGACCATATCACTCCATAAATCTTCTCAAATCTTCAGACAGAAAAAGTCATTATTAAGTTTATCCTGAAACTTCTTCATAGTCAATCTTTCACTTTTTAGCTTGYGTATTATTGTTTCCTGTTTCTAGTACTAACTTGTGATAGGTCACATTTTTTCCTAAGTMATTAAGTTGCTGGCTGCAAGTACAACACATGACTGTGTGGAGCTGGCTACCTATCTATCATATACTGTCAGTTTGTTACTAATTTCAACAAAATGATGAAAATTCAAAGGGCCTGGCAATTGTACTTTGTATGTACCTAATAAATTTAAACTCCRCTGGAAAATACTATTCATCTTGAAACAGAGGGATCAGATGTTTCCTAAATCACACTTGCAGAGCTGGTGCATTCCTCATAATTCTGCAAGATTATTGCAAAAATATCAGGCATTGTACTGTAATCATCTATTTCAGAGAGAGAGAGTGAGTTAATTCCAAAGGCAGAATAATTTTGCTTTTTGCATGAATGCATTTAAGTTGCATCAGAGAATGAGACATATATCCCAGATGAGAAGATTCATGCACAGTGGAGCTGAGTAAGTATCAGACAACAGTTAACCCACATTTACATTTTTAAATCAGCCTTTGCTTATTGCATCCATCAGAAACTTTTAAAATTAGAAACTTCTTTCTTCCAGGGAAGAAAGACGATGGTCAGAAAAAAAAAAACCAGAGCTGTCAAGTAAATGCTTCTGCTAAATTCAAATTTATATCTCAGTGGTGAAGGTCTCTTTTATGACTCAGACTTGCTGTCTTGTTACATCTTGTTACATCAATATCAAATGTATTTCATATGTGCAAAAATAGATGGCCTCCCTCTGAGGGAGTGTGGCTGCAATGTGTTCTACATTAGTGATTAGCTTGTTTGCAGGAGACAGAAAGTAGAATGGAGAAAGTACAATTAGTACAAGGTTTTCTGGTTTTATTGTTTTGTTCAGCATGAAATTTTACTTTTCTCATTTCCGAGTTCACARTGTGAAATGTGCACATCATACAACACAGAGTCATTATGGTCTACTAAGAATGCAGTGAAGCATTYCCCAAAAATTAAAATTTTAAAATGTTTTTCAGTGAAAATATGCTAAGGCAGAACTACTAAGTAAAAATGTTGTACAGAGAAATAAATCCAAATTAAATCCATATAGATCTGTGAAAATACGTATGCATCACAAAGTATATTTCAGAAAATAGTCATGAAAAGTGAAGTCTTTTTATGTGTTTTGAACTCTTAGTATTTTATTTTAAACTTGTAAAAGAACACTGGACCTATATCAAACACTAATACTCATTACTGTGGCAGCTTCGTCAGAACAAATCACACAACAGCATGGGATCTAAAGAAGAATCTAGAATCAAAGACAGCTTCAAAGACAGCTCTGGGGAGAAAGCTCTTCTGGAACCACAGAAATCTTTACAGTACAGCTTTAGATTGACTGCTCACATTATTAAAATGCAAGAGGCTCTTAATATCACATAACAAATTTTGTGAACACAGGTGATTCAAAGAACCTTTTAGACCATTTCTTGAGCTGTAAATAAATATATCAATGTACTACTTCAGAARGAAATGTGAAGTGCAGCATATCCTTAATTAGATTACTCAGAACCTGTAACAGAGCTACCATCAGCRTCTGTATAAATCAAAAATAACAGCTTCTTTAGGAAAGTGATCAACATCTAAAGAAAATGCCTTTGTTCCCTAAGGTGGCACAATTAGATTTAGATATTCCTAGTAAATCTTTGATGCAGCACACACTGATATAAAAATCTCACCTGAAATACTTTCTGGAAACATTTTCTAACCAATTGACTATATCCTTTTCTTTTAGTGTGTTAGATCATCAGCATTATTTCCCCCTTTTACTCTGGCTGCATCCTGTTGGTAAGTAGAGATTTTACCAGTATTAGATTAATGGAACATCTTAAGATACCATGATGAAATTTTATTATTTTCTATTTAATTTAAGTAAGTAACTGCTTCAGCAGTCAAGTCACTTTAATTAAAGACTTCCAAGTAGTCTATCTCTACCCAATACATGATGAGCTTTGGTTTATGAGAGTAGCTGCTAAATTTGTTCATGGGAGTCAAGGGATTGGTTATACCATTGACTCTAGAGAAAGATTTTTTTTTTTAATTCCAAACTGCATTAAAACTTTTTTGTAGTATATCTGAAAATATTTGTTCTTTAGTTGTTYGAAGACACTGCATGAGAAGCCAATGCTAAAGTGACACATGGATCATGCCTTAAGCAATTGCTTGTAAGAAAATGTGAAGGCCAGTCTACACAGTTTAAGGTGGCTGTACAAAATACAAAAATTCATTCTTTATCTTAAGGTTGTTGTAAAGCTGAATAAAATAACGCTTACGAGGTACTCTGAGCTACTGAACCCATGAACTGAGTTTATGCAAGATTTCTTTCCATTTTAACATTAAAGACAATTAAAGATCTAGTTATATTTAGGACACACAGCTAAAAGCAGACAGTAGTCTGACTTCTGCTGTGACCCTTGTTTGTACAGATTTCTGAGACACAGAACTAAATCGACCAGTTTCATGTTCTTGAATAAAACACAGCAGTAATTTTCTCAAAAATCTGTCTAAGTCATTTAAGTTCTGACATATATTAAAGTTTATTTTTGATTTAGGGGTTTTTGGTTATTGTTGTGAATTAGTAATTTTGTTGTGAACAAATTTGGTTATTTTGTTGTGAACAAAATTATTGTGATTTTATAAACATTATAATGATTTTCAGCATTCACAAACATAAAATGAGAAATTTAGAATTTATTACTTCCTTTTGTGATGCAGGCAACATGGGAGTTCWTAAGCTATACTGTATATAGGTGTGGATATAACACTATCACTTTTTTCATTGATGTGCAAATTGAAACTCTCAATCTCCACAAAAYTGCAGAAGTGGATTACCTGAGGGCAGTGGGTGGCCTCTATTTTCCTTCTCTCCCATTACCAGTAGTTGCTTTGGCTCATGCATCTGCATCAAGCAGAGTGATCACAGCAGTGCTCCTACCTATGGGACACCTCATCCAGATCAGAGTTTTTTGMTAAAGCCTATGCTTAGAGACCACAGAATTCCTCAGAATGACCAATTCTGTCAGCAAGTGCTTACAAATGTGTTAAGTTGTTGCTTGAAATCAGGTTGTAAAAGAAAGCCTACTTAAAAGAAATGTAARGCCACCCTGCCCAAAATCATGTTTTTCCATAACTTTTCATTTCTGGCATACTCACTGGCAAAAGTGACACCTACAGTACTACAGGAAAAAAATAAATTAAAATTAAAGATGCTTTCTTGCCAAATATTCCRCCTCAGCTGGAATGCCCATCCTGCCATTCTCAGGGGCAGGACCGGGCAACTTTGAAGGGATGCAAATGCTGTGCTTATGCCTAGGTCAGACGTGACAACAGACAAGACAAGCCTCTTTCACCTTGAGATCATCCAGTGGAAAATATTGCAGCCACAAAAGAGATTCACACCAAGRGAAAGAAATATTAATTTAGTGGAACCATTCACTTGAAAAACTCCTGGGAATTTCTTTTTTGTATGAAAACCTCATTAAAATAGAGGTTGCCATTATGTTAAGGTAGTTTGCTATTATGAATTTTTGTTTACTGGGTAGTTTACTATTAAGATTGTTATTATGAATGAATGTTCCTTCTTTCTCTTTTGATCTCAGCCATACTATATGGAAAAAGCTGAAATGATAAAATACATGTTATCAAAAATTATTCATTAGACATAAAATTACTGTGTATTTAGGAGACCAAAGAAACACAAAACCAAAATTCCTTTGTAAGTTGAATAATGTAGCTTTCATTATCTCATACTGCTTTTATTCTTTTCTTTTGTTGACTGATTTACGGATTTCCTGGTACGTGAGACACTTTCCAGCAAAAGCCCATGGTGTTTGAGCAAAAATAATGTTGTCATGTAAATGCAGTAGCAACAAATGGAAGGGATGCATTTTGGTAGGAGTAGGAATTGAGTCTACCTAAATGCCCTGCAGATTGCAAGTAGTACAAGCAGAAAGCAGAGACCTATTGAGACACAATGCACTGATGCGTCAGACTGTCTTGGCTTGAATGAGTGGACTTCATTCTGAAATCTGGAAATACTTTTCTATTAAAAGTTTGTATTGCGCCGCTTTGGAGTCTAAACAGAATTCAAAGGGAAACAAAAGGGTTTTAGAAAGTACTCTGATTCTTTATCATATATATACACATCAATCACATGCAATGATTCTGATAAAGCACTTTTGGGATTTTTTSTTACAGCTGACTTCTCTGGTCTCTTACAGCATTTTTCATGGACAGTCTTCAGTGTAATTTGGTACCAATGTGCATATTTTGCCAAAAATCAGATTTATGCCCTCACAATAACTAGTCCTCTAAGAATTTAATATTCATTAGAGCAATAAAACTTTCAATATTTCTATGAGGATCAAAGGCCTTTTCATTATTGTAGAAGTTCTTAGCAACTTACTTCTTTAAGCAACATCACCTCATTAACYATGACATATTTTCTGGGAGACCACAGTTTCACCAGCTGAGAAGACAAAGCCCAGACTGCAAATCCATTCAGAAAAAGGAAACAGAAACATTAGTGAATACATTCAGTACCCACTGACTTGATGACTGATCACACATTTTCACACAGAGCCAAGCCTACAACATAAACAGCTGTCTTGGCAGAACGTGTATTCTCCCCTCTAGCACACATTGCTGGCATGCACGTGCCAGTTAAGTGTGTRTTAGCCTCTCATACAGCTTCCATCTACTTCAAAGCAAAAAGAACTCCACCAAATACATTTAAGGATACTCAAYTTCCCCTAAAAGTACAACTGCAAAGTGAAGAGCTCAGACTTAGCCTTATTTTATTTTATTTCAAGARTCTCTGTTGAGATTCTTAAGAATCTCTTGAATTAAATTCAAGAGATTGGTATTGGAAATTTTCTTCCGATTCTGCCTCTAAGGTGTTGACCTCAATTTAATTTAGACAATGAAGTATGGCTATCAAGAAAACAACTRGTGCTCTGGTGCTGCCTGTGCTTGGTGTGTTGTTCCTTCACTCTCTAATTTGCAGAAAGGGCATCAATGTGACAGAAATTGTACTGATAATTCCATAACTTTACCAAATAGCTACAGTTGCATAATGCCAGCCATCACAGCCAGAGTAACTTGAGAACAAACTATCCTAGTCTTGCTGTAAAACTCCTGACTTTACGCTTCCATTCATCTATCATGCCTGCAACGACACTCATGGGTCTGTAAGAGTTATTGGAAACAATTTCTGYCTGTACACCTGTGGCTCCTTTGACTGGAAAATTAAAGCAAGTGTGCTCATGAAAAAAAAAATGCAAAAAGAGTGCCCTTATCACCTGGAAGAAGGAAGAGTCAATGTAAAGGCAGAGGGAGATCAAGAAGAACCTCAGAGCCTAGGAAAAACTGCAAACAGAATTGAGAAAACTACAAGAGTGAGGCAACAATGTACTGATTGTGGGAATTAAAGCCCAGCTTCTGCTCAAAACCATCATCAGTAAAAGATTACACTGCTCCAGACGAGACTGGGAAAGATTTTGGTCCTGTAATGAGGCTCARATTTTGGGAGTTGTATTTTTTGTTTACCTAAACCTTACTTCCTGACACCCCAGAAATCATTTTAATACTGTGCAGTAAAAGACAGATAACTGTCAAAAGTTCAGTGGGACAACAAACAACTTTAAGCACTTACACAGATATTCTTGCTTAAAGATACACAGTTTTGGTCTGACTTGCTAACAAGAAATATACAATAAACAGATTATGAGAATCCCATAAGTGTGCAGATTTAAGGATTTACTAGTCATGTCACTTAGAATTCAAAGATTTGGTAATTTCTGTTTTTGTTTCAGTATGTTTACTGATAAATTTAAAGAACTTTTTGATCAAAATCTGCACTGAGAAAATATAGGCCTGTCTGAACAGCTCTCTCATCCTGTGTAGAGATCCATGGCCTCTTTCTCGCTGGCATATTTCTTTAGGAAAAAGTATCAATTGTAGTAGCACCTAAACCCACAGTAATCATTGTAGATAATCTTTTAAGGGCCTTTGTATATGACTGTCAGGTCCACAGTGAAGTGYACAACAACATTAACAAGTCTCTAGAATCCAGCATACTTTGAAAATATTATTTGCTGTTATGGCCAAGTTTCAAGTTCTAATTCTCTACTCTATACTTACCTACCTTAGCTTGCTTAAATATTGTGGTTTTTACAGGTGGTTGGGCACTCCAGGTCATAAGAAACCTTTTGAACACGGTTAAGGAATATGTTATCTCTTCAAGTGCTTTCTAATTGTTGATTCTAAAATTTAAAATTGAAGAGAGTTGTGAGATTCATTTCTAAAGCACAATTTTGATGGGACCCAAAACCACTTAGAAATGAATCTTTAAAAAATGCTTAGACCCTCTTTAAAAAGTCAGGTACAACAAATAAAGGAAGAAATCAGAGTGCAACTCCTCTGAAGGGTTCAAATACAAAACTTAAGTGTGCTGTTGTAATATGGATCTTTAGTGATTCAATGCACTAAGCAGAGTTGAAATGTTTAGAAGAATGTTTATGTGAAGAGCAAAACACAAAAGAGAAAGTAACAGCTAAAGAATGCTTGATGGGCATTTAAATCTTCTATTAATATGCAAATTTTGTGCTTTAGGACTCAAGGAAAAGATTTGGCTTTTTTCATAGGCTCTTTGAAAAGTGTCTTACTCTCCCAGASGTGTTTCTTGTATGAATTCAAGTAAAACATTTTATTTATGGTAATTCCCCAGATAGTCYACTATGTACCATTTTCTTTTTGAAATTATGCGGAGTTTACTGAATCACATTTTTAAAACATTCCACAGCTGATTTCATYCTAAACATCTCTTTTAATAGGGCTGAATCCCCTGCCGATCTGTGTCATGTGAGGATGATGAGAAAATCATCTTCTACTACAAGGGAAGAAATTAAAAACTGTATGAAAATTTGAATAAGAATTTCTGATCAAAAAATTTGCAATTTTTTTGTTCATAATCAACTTTAGTCATATATGTGTCCCTGGAAATAAACAACACTATTTTCCTCGCTTTTTTCCACTCTTCTGAGCAAAAGCAATTTTATTGCTGAAATAACACCTTKATTACTATATATTCAAAAATGCATTTCTTGATTTGTTTTTTACCTAGTGATAAGCTCTACTTTCATGGTGAAAAATGAAAAATAAAAATTAAAAAATCTTGCCTGCTGCTGTCAAAAAGGAAACTAAGATGTTGTTGTGGTTGCTGTTGTTGTTGTTGTTGTGGTGGTGGTGATGAATTTAATCATGTTCGCTCTATTTTTGGTGTAGRAATGACAGAGTAAGACAGTGAGTTGAAGTCTGTTTCTCTTGCAAGATTTCCTCACCTTCTGTGGGTTTACTCATGACTAAGGAAATCAGGTTAAGCTCTAAAAACCATCCATGGTATTAAGAAATACCATGAAGTCCAAAAACTTTTTGTCCTAATTTTTAAAGTCTGTAATGTTTTGATCTCACTTTTCACTGTGAATTGTCTTTGATCCCACATAAACACCTTCCTGTTTAGATCCCTTTTGGAATGATGGTTTCAGCTCTGGTTGTCTTCTGACTTACCAGTTTGGGGCTAACTCCATCACTCTAAAATGTAATACTTCTGTACAGCTGTAAAGCTGTTGAGGGAGGGAGACTTACGCACTGCAATCCCATTAAGAGATAGTATTATATTACCTTTTTGCTGGCACAATGTGCAAAATAAAACACGACCAAGAAAAGAGACAGTCTTTCATAAGACTACAGAAAAGTGTTATAGGTACATTTATTTGGTTTTAATGTATTCCTCAAATAATTGCTGTTTGCTATTATGACATATGCATATGTCATATACCTCTAATTGTGCTGACGAATTTGAAGTCATTCAACAGAAGGATATTGCATGAGAACTCAAAGTTATAAAGTAATGTAGATTTTGCCTCTGGAATGCATACCAGAATCAGATATAGTTATGTTTCATGTTATACAGTGTATAGCATAAGTAATAGCAGAGAGAGATAAGTCAAAAAACAACACATAAATGTGCTGAAGGAAGTGAATAAGTGTTTTTCAACAGCATTTATGCAATAATAAATGCTTCATCTACGGCCAGAGACTGCAACTTCCATTAGCTGTGAAAGCTTCCCAAAGTTTCTCCTGCTTCAGCCACACAGAGAGGAGCTTGACAGAGTTATAGACATCATTCTGCCTTTGGAGAAAAGGAAAGGCAAGCTTTTGGCAAAAAGATGGGTCAGGACAGGCAAATGAAGCATTACATAAGCTAACTGCCACAGATGGTGGAGAAGAGCCTTAACAGTGACAGTAGCTGTTGGGATTTTTTTTGCTTAGAGACAGTTTTAACTAAAAACAACGAACAACCCCCCTAAAGAACCCACAAACAAACAAACAAAAAAAAAACAAAAAACCAATCAAACAAAAAAAACAAAACAAAATGAAACAATAACAATTCACAAAAACAAAACCCAAACAAAAAAAAAAATGTGCCCACAATCAAACAATTTAGTTTGCTTTAATTTTTTGAATCAATTTAATCTGACTAGACATTAGTAGTCACAGTGAATGCTGTACCCTGAAGGGGAGGATTCAAATAGAAAGCACAGAAGTGGGCAAGAAGAGGGGAGCGCAATTGATCACAGCCAGTGATTGGGCTGACAGCACACACTCTACTGTCAGCTTCAGTCATTCATGAGCCCATTTGGTTCATATCCAGAGGTCCCATCAGAAATGCCTGCCATGCTTGCACCTTCACATTGTTGTGGGGCAGTATTTTTCACCAGTTAGTCCTGCCCAATGGTGCTCAAACTGGGAAAAATGCTTCCAATGATCATGTGTGTTTTTAAAACTGTTGTACTGGGGATAATTGTCCCCCCAGCTGGGTGGAGGCTGAAGTGGCCTTATACCTGTGTGAGAACAAGCCTACCTTGGATTTTTTTCTGGTCCCATTCCAACACTTCTCAGTGAGTAATTAATTGAATCATGCACATATGAAATTCAGTGGTCATCTTCACCCACAGTGCCTGTCACTTTCCACCCAAGAGCTTCCTGTCTCCAAACAGGAGGAGTTAAACTGCATATGGTCCATATCTTAAGATGTTGCTTGCAGTACTTGTTATGTGTAACCAGTTTGAGTTCAGTTTCTGACTGAAATTACAATGGTCAGCAAACTGCTGCCCTTAGACRCTGCTTAGAGGAGGGGCAAACTGGGGGAAAACTACCGGGACAGACTGAAATTATGTGGCAAAAGCTGGTCTGTATGACCAGATGCAGGCTAGAGACAACGGCAGGAGTGGGGGCTCCAGTAATGTCCAGCCAGGTTAATTCCAGGCCCATCTGCATGAAGACCATCAGTCTCTCCAAGGTCTGGACAAGCCCAGAGGAATGTGGAGATAAGTAGCATCCCAAAATTCTGAGAWGGAAGGATGGACACCCTGGCCAGACTCACTCTTCCCATGACTCTTCCAGGAGAGAAACTCACTCCTGGGTGGACAAGGGGAGTCCCGAGCACCTTGGGGCGAGGTAGTGAGTAAAGTGATCCATACCAGCAATGGGAATGAGTCTCTGGCCTCAGTGCCTTGTATGTCCAGGTGCTGGCAACTGGGAAGACTGGGATCCCAGCTAGTGAGGGATCCATACTGTGTCTATGCATATTTTCACCATCTTCTTCAGCCAGAGAGAGGAGCAGGATAAGGGCCCTGGAGCTGTCTGAGTCCATGTGAGTGCTTGTAGGTGTGTGTGTGTGACTTGTGTGGCCAGACACGGACATCTGCACACGTGTGGTGTGTGCAGCCATTCAATGTGCCTGCCCTGGGGGAGGGCTGAACCTGGGGATTCAGAGCTCGTGCAGCCTCACATACTTTGGGATGCTGCACCAGACTCCACAAGTCCATCTCTTTCAGAAAAAGTGGAATGCAYCTTGTACTTCAAAAGGCTAAAAAAGATGCACCAGCACAGCACCAGGTAAACCCCAAATACATCTTTCTCAGTTAAAGCAGACTTAGAGATAACAGACAATGAGAACAATTTAATTTTGTGGGTGCTGCAAGCAGGCCGTTTTGGCCTGCCCTGTGGTGGTCTGCAGTAAGGCTTCCACGCTGATTTCCATGTCCAGATGGTCAGTCCTGTCTGGGCTGTCTCCAGGTGCAGAGAGACCATGGCTGGTTCCTCTTCCTCAGCATCTTCCCTAATGCACCCCATACAAGAAGGACCAAATACAGTGCAGAGAGAGATGCCTGTGCTTCCCACAAGATTTTTGGGCTTGTTACTCACAACCAGCAGGTGAGGAAAAGAGGTGAATCAGACAAAAGTGTTCAAAATGCCTCAAAAATTCTATAACATCTTCTACCCATCACTGCTTTATATTACAATAATAAGACACTATCATAAATCTGTTTATTGAAGCACACAAAGCTGRTTTACTGTGTGCAACCAAAGAAATTAAGATTTGCCATCTTGAACCAAGCTCTCTACTGCTCTGGTTAAGCAAATACCCACAAGAAGCTCATTCATAGACAGCTCATCTAGGTCAGCATCCTTAAACAGAAATACAATAGCATACAATGATGCAAACAAGATGGTAGTAAAACAAGTTTCAGAAATAATAGATGAAAAACCTTGGAAAAAAATGAGCAGAATGTCAAGGAAGACTATAAATCCTGAAGATCTTCTTGTGAAATCATCAGGAACTGAATTATCTGAAAAGTTTCATAACTAGTTATGTAGAAGACAGCATGTGGATGTGTGTCTGTGTGTCTATGTGTTTGCTTTAAAATGAAAAACAAAATAAATTATCTTTATGGCATAAACTGAGCTATGGCAAAGAATAAATGACCTTCAGGTTCTCAAAAAGGTAGCCTGTACAAAGTCAGCTTTTCAAAATTACAAAATATTACCCCATAAACAGTTGGTAGAAACAATTAACATGAAAATCTTAATTATGCAAAGCCCCAGTGAAACAGACAGTTCTGGATTTTTCTCTCCATTAATGCAAATCAAGTCAGTAATTTCTAATAAATTGAAGGCAGTTGTAACTCCATCAATTTCCACCCTCTACCTCTGTGTGTGGGTATATGTGAATATATTAGTTTGGAAAGTAAGTTCATTGATGAAAACATTCTATTTAAATTAGTTAGATGTGCCCCAACTTTGTTACAATGTATTCATCTTCTCGTTTGCAATCAATTTTAAAAGTAGTCCTCTCCTCCAACCCTGCTCACTGTCTTCCCTGTCTAGCAGTCAGGGAAAAGTGTATGGACTAGGAGACAAAATCCATATTCCACTCCAAATGTTGGGTATGTGTGCCTAACTCCCAACAAGTTTCATTTAACTGCAAATAACTGAGAAGTAAATTTCCATACAATGGAAATATAAAACAGCTACACTGATGGGATCCCTACCTTAATTCAGTCTGCTCAAGAAATGGGTAGTCACAGAGTAATAAGGTGTCACAAAAGATAAGAATGCTTTAACGTTACGAGTGTTTTTATATTGCTTATGTTTATTCTTATTGTGAAACTAGGTACCCCACAGAACCAGGAATATTATTTGCCTTTATACTGCAGACTTCAGCTTCCAACCAAACACTAGTGTTTTCATCACTCCAGCCTTAGAGACTTAGGTGTCAGATTAACATGAGATTTTGTAACCACACATTTTACTCTAGCAAACCCCTTACTCTGCATCTCTCCACTGTTGAGTCCAGTGGCACCAAAGGGTTAGATTCTGGTTTGACTAAATTAAGAACTGCATATGATCAAGATCTTGCAGATATTACATGAAGAGTCATAAGGAAAGAGGTGGGATAATGGACTGATATAATCCTTGCAAAATGTGAAGGATAAAAAAATTGCATGACAATCTAATTTCCCCATTATTCCTGACAATTGCAAGTATCAATATAATTGCAAGCTATTTAAAYGCATATTTCTATATCTTCTAAGTTGACAAAACAACTTGAGACACGAGTATCTTTGCAGACTTCTACATTTTACAATGAGTGTGATGTCCCACATCAAAAATGAAGTAATATTACATCAAAGGACTGCTGCTCTCCCACTGCTGGCATGAAACAGCCTAATATTGCTCAAATGATGCCACAACAACAAAGAAAATGAAATCACTCTATTGTTTTATAACTGATAAGATTGCTTTGCTCTGAATTCCTGAGACCTGTGCATACAGCTAATTCCTCCATGTTTGTAGGAAATCATTGATAAAATCATTAGCTCTTTCAATTTATCCATGCTTGCCTTCTCTCTGATAATTTTCTAGAGAGTGCAAAAAATGTGGTTAATCAATATCAGATTAATCTGCACTATAGCAAAAACATTTTTAGGTATCTAAACCATTTCTTCCAAGAGTACTTTTAAGAAAATCTACTGTGCTAATGGCTGAACCTGACATTTACTCTTCAAAATAAAATGAGACTCAGCGATGCACTAAATCTTCAGTCAAACTATCCCTTGAAAAAAGTGTGAGCGGCAACGGGAATGAATTAATCTCTTGGGTCATCAACTCCACTTCGCTATCATCACCTACACCCTTTCATAGGCTATGGAACCTCATCTTGGAATATACCCATGTCCCAGCTATTTTTACCAGGAGGCCATTCAAGGGGCTTAATCCTCTAAATGATAGATTCTTTCTATCTCTTTCCAGCTTAAACTTACATAGTTAATGCCACTTTTTAGCACAGCTGGTATTACTTCCATTGCAGTAGCTGTCCCATCTTTCACTCCCTGCCCTTTCTTTTTCTCTTTACTGTGGAGAGAAATCTGCCTTTTCCAATTCTCCTTTCATTGCTCCACACACGGCAGCTACACCTTTAAATCATAATGCAACTGATTTTTCTTGTGAGGTCAGATAGCACTGAACTAATGGAAAGCAAGACATAGTCAGGAGATGCGAACATTCCTTTCTGCTGTTCTGGAAGAAGGAGCTACAAGTTTGTTGCAGTGGTTAAATAAGAGAATGGGTTGCGGAAGGAAAACATCCAGAAGTTGCAAAGAGCAAGCAAAAAAAACCAAAACAGTGTAACTGCCCTCAGCACCAGTGTTTCCCCGCACTTCTAACCATGTCTGCATTGATTGCTGCATTGATTATTCCCTAACATTATTTATCTGTATTTATCTATATGAACACAGCAGAGAACTATTCCAGCCTGAGCAATGGCGAAGGAAGACTTCTGGAAGACCATATTCACCATTATATTTTAGTGGTACTGCCATCATCAGGATAACTGCATTGGTCTAATAAAATTCAGCTGGGTTCTATACATATGACTATACAATCCTTTACTTTTGTTTTTAACTGCGTTGCTAATTCCAGAGAGGTGCAAAACTGAACAAGAAGAATGATTCCAGAGTACATTCTTTGCAAATTTTAGTTGATGGAAAGAAAAAGGTCAGGGAAACCCAAACTGTTAGGAGCTATACAATAATTTTGCTGAGATTTGCAGTCTTTTATTTAAACTCTATTTTATTATAAAGATCCCTTCTAGACAGGGAGTACTACACAGTTCCTGGATGTTCTGTGACCTTCTTGGATTTGCCCAGTGATGGTGCTTCTTTTAGGATGACCCTTCCTTTAGRGAAAGCTATGTAAACATTTGTTATTTTAGTAATGTTTCAGAAGGCTGGGGTATAATAAAGTCTCCACTCATTGTTTCACATCTCTGAGTCTTCTGTGAGTTATAATGCTCATTGGCTCTTTTACATTATGAAGTAACTTACATTAAAAAATATTGTCGTATATTTTGAGGTATAGTAGAAAAGTCTATTTCTTTGCTCAGCAGTGCCTGAACGAATTGTGCTTTGGACATGCTCTGAACCTCAGGATACTTTTGAAGACTGACATAAAACACCAAAACAAACCCAAACATTGGTATGAATGCGTCAATTTTGCATACTTAAAGTATCCTCCACAGCAATAAAGGGGCTGTTTTTAAGCATGCTCAGGTTCTTTGAGTATTTATCTATGCCGTTAAATTTCCTATTAAAAAAAAAAATCAGGATTACTTAACTAAGTTTTCAGATATATTTTACATTTTTGTAATGTAAATTCCTCAGATTATTGTAATCATACTTTCAAAATTATACATTTCAGATTTCTTTGAGACAACAGATTATAAGCTATAGTGTGAATCTTTTCTCTAGAATTTATATATTGCTGCTGACAGACAAAAGACATAGAAAAAAGCTGGTTCTTCTAGCTAGATAATGCATTTATTTGGGTTTTTTCACTTATAATAATAGAATGCCTGAGACAGTCAGATAGTGCCTTGATCTATCATAACAAGACTAACTTGCATAACCTCAAGTGAAACAAACAGAAGCTTTCACTATTTACCTCTGTTTGGTGTTTTAAAAGTTTGTTAGCTGAATATTCTCAAACCTCCAGTCACCGCATGTATCTATGTGCACCTGAATGTGTATGTGATGATACTGCCCTTACAGATATTATCTTCTAGTACAGCCAAATTCAATTTTGGTGGCAACAGTGCATGTGTTTAGCATGAGAAAGAAATGTTCTGTAGTCAAATATTAATTACCATGCTAATTATTTGTTATTTGCAATACATGGTACCTTATACCCTACCCAGTGAAGCAATAATGACACTAGTTCTAAAGGTAAAAAAAAAACAAAACACCTCAGTTCTTACTAAAGATTGCCAAATAAATAAAWGTGCATGATTATATAGAGAAGAGAGATCTTTCTAATCCCAAAGAGCTCCACAACATTCCCATTTAATTTTTAAGAATACATTTTTATTTATGTAGTTCTTAATTTACAACATCAAAAAAGAACAAAACACAGAAATACGGACTAAGGTTTTATTTCAATTATTAATATTACAAATATGCTCTGTTTTTCTTCTTTTACACTGTAAAAAATGTTTATTGCTCTTTTCTTCAATTCCTTTTGCTGCTACAAAATCTAAGTTTTATCAAACTGCAGTGGTAAGAACAGAGAGACATCAGCAGGTAGAATAGCTAGGGAGACTGTCCTTTGGCTCCACAGTGCCCACRGTCAAATTCTCCAGAGTTTATATCCTAAAAATCGAAACCTGACTATTTTCTGTTCAAAGACTGACAGCCAGACTGATTATCTGCCTTCTGACCCTTGTGAACTGGCATTACAAGACCCAACAAAAATATCATTGCTGTACAGTATTAAAAGAACAGTGAAGCTGTCTGCTGTTTATGGAGCTGCTCAAAAATTCTGCAGCAAAAAGCAGCACAGATCCTTCAGGGTGTAAAACCTGCTCCGCTGCTCACACAGCACCTGCCTCTGCGAGGTCCACAGGGCAGCCCTGGCACAGACACAGGAATCACAGCCAGGTAGGCTTCTTTAGAATTTCCACGTTTTTGGTCCAGCTTTCAGTCTGTTTATCTGGCAGCCTCTAGGAATCCATGTACCCGTCACAGTCTCTGCTCCCTTCAAAAACCACATAACTTCTGATTTTCACATACATGAATAAATATCATTGGAGTTTCCGCTATTCTCAGCTGTCACAAGCATCACTTAAATATGTCTGACTGACACTTGAATCAATCACTCAGTAGAAGTTTAAAAATCTAGATGAAATAAATACAATGGGTGCTTGTTTGCTGTTCACTAATAATATCATTTCATCACAAACACTAGAAATGCCTAAAGCAGCAAAATAACTCAATACTGCATCAGGCTTGGGAATTTAATTCCCATTTTTTATTTCACAACTCTATCAATGAGTGGCAGTTAAACCAACTTTCAGTAAGTCAAGCTTTCCCATTTTCTGACTGTAGCACAGGCCTCACCTCATTGTTTCTGTGTTGTACGAGATCAGAAGAATGGAGACATTAGTGATCTAATAACAATAAGTTTATAAAAATACTAAATTTGAGAATCACCCTTGAAGTATAGTGCAATTCCCTCACTGATAGGATTCTATCCTGGGAAAAACATGCTTTTACAAAAAATTGATAATAGTAAACAGCTTCTATTTACAATTTTCTTTCAATTAAAAATCAAAGTCATTTAGTAGAACGCATTGGAAAAATTTAGCCATTACATTTTTAGTAAACAAATTTAATCTACACCAGAAAGTGAAGTTTTCATGCACATAAACATTTTGTCTTGTCTAATATTAATCAAGAATACATTTGAATGTGTTATGCAGAGGGTAGAAAAACAGAAAGAGTGTATTAAAAAAAAAGGGTACAAGACAAGATGAAGTCAAGATCCAAAGCAAGTCCCAGAAGGCACCCACAGCATGGATTAGTTACAATGTAAAGTCACTAATGGGGAACAAAATTTATTTAGGTATTTAATTAACTGCAACATGGGGCAGGGGGGATGGAAAAACAGCAAATAACCCATCACCAAAGTTGTTTGTAGACAGAGATTCTTGTTATCAMGGTAACCGTGTTCTGTTTGCTATGTGTGGTAAGAAAAACCCAGCAGGAAAGAAAGATGCAACAGAAATTTTAAAATATACAACACATAGCACAAATTCAGGAAAATTTGAATGCGTACTTTTGTTTAGTCTTCAGTTTAATGAATTAATGTATTTTTTACGTGCCTGGACAAATTAACAGTCATTTGCAAAGACCTAGCACAGCTCTRACAAAGAGTGAAACTACTTACACCCTCATAAGTGCTTTAGGTAGCAGTTTCTTGCATGCCTTAGAGGTTTGACATATACACAACAATGAAAGGTTTATCTTCATCCAGCTGAGAATAAGGTAAAGATTAGAGGGAATTCAGAGGTACTTAATTAAAGCAGTTACCCTGAAAACATCAAGCAACAATAAACATTAGAGTACAATACAAGAACTAGCTTCTTATAGTTATCCATTTGTCTAGACATGCTCTGTTTCTGTGAACTCATGCTCATTTTCAAAACTACAATTATAAATCTTTCTCATACACAGTTGCAAATTCTTGCATAATTCTTTTGACTTCAATGGAATTAACAACAGGTGGAGTTCTGGGTCAAAGATTCAAAACTCTAAAAGCTTCTAGGCACTAAATAGAGATCCCGCACATCTTTGTCCTTGGAGTTTCTCAGCCTGGATCCCTATCCTCTTAAGGACTTCTGTAGTTTGTTGAAAATCCAGACCTGGGAAATAAAAGTTGCTACCATTATGTTCTTCCTCACTCCCTCCTTTGCTGTCTTTGGCCTTGCCTGCAAACACTTGGTTTCATGCTGACTTTTTGGACTCTTCCACCAGCATTAACCTTGTCTTCAAAGAGGAGGTTGCAACCGGCCTAACTTAAAAAAACAAGACAAATAACATATTTTGTTCAACTGCCAAAGTAGGTGCCTGAGAGTGAGAAATGTTTTTAGAGTTTTCTGAATATTTAATTCAACTTTCATCTTCCATGTACACAACATATCCAAAATACCTTTCTAAGGACAGCTCTACATAGACAAAGGAATCCTTCCCCTCCAGATCACCAGCCTAGTAAACCGATGGATATACATAGCTGGAAATGGTTATGCAAGTAGAGGTCCAGCTATTGACAGCAAGGCACTATTCATAACGAGGATTTTCGGGGGTTTTAAACAAATCAATGATATTATTCTGTAGGAAGAGACCAGCTCAGTTTTTTGCTTCAGACCTGTTACTAAGAGTTTTGTATTCAGGAAGGATTTCAAGGATGTCATCATCAGGAGTACACTTGAAAAGGTATTGAGAGCACTTAAGCAATAAGCTTTGTAAATTTTCCAATCAGGAAACAGACTCAGGGTAARAATTCTGTAGTGTTGAAACATCTACAATGGGTTTTAGGTAACTTTTCAAGTTAGCATCTCATACTTCTCCATAGCTTTACTGAGTAACGAGACCCGGTTATTTGCCATGCAATTCATAGTAATTTCCTTCTACAGCTGAACCTTAGATGTCTGTGTTATAGTTATATGGCACAAAGGAACTGAATTTTTTAATTAYAGAGAAAAAGATGCTTTTTAAATTAGACTACAGACAATATGCTATTAGTCTAAAAGGCTTATTAAAATATTTTTGCCCTACAAAGTACAGGAAATAATAACTCCTTATCCCATGTTTATAAAAAAAAAATTATGCAATGACAAATAAAATTCTCATGCAGATGGATATAACAAAATATAAAAGAGTTGTGGCTTTCCCCCCAGCTTTGTTCTTTCCATACTGGTTTTGCCAAAGTTTCTGTGAATCTTTGTTTTTCATTATACAACTACAGATGCCAGTAGAGCAAAAGTTCCACCCAAATAATATTAGGCTAGTTCGACTGTCACATTTTCATTAGCCATTTCTCTATATAACTGTCTGTGAGGAGCCATTCTAATCTTGSTTTGCCTCAACACTACCTSTCAGAGGYATGTGGGGGAAGGGGTGCACACGTGCAGCCTGCAGGAGGCAAACAGGAGATGGGTGAAGCCTTGTCTCTGGGGGGATTTCGCCTGGCAACACCTCACRTGGGCACCTGGAGACACTGCTCTCCYCAGAGACATTTCTCCGATCGGATGGTGGAAGGGCTCCACCAGTGGAAGAAGCTTGGACTGGACCAATGGTACCCTGGTCAGCAGGCAGAGTTTGGGAGGAGCCTGGGGCTATAAAAATCAACTGCACCATGAGTCTCGTGGGAGTTGAATCCGGCAGTTTATTTGCGGGGGGTTGAATTGGTGTGAGTTGAATTGGGTGCAGCTGAATTTGGGGGAGCTGGGCTTTTCAATGCGGAATTTTGCGGAGTTTCGTGGGGGACTTTGCTGAGCAGGAGTTGGGGGTGGATTTTATCCTCKCTAGCTCTTGCTCGCCCACCACGTGCGCTCAGCAGGACACCATCTGCCCTCCAAGCCTGCAGTGCAGCGTCTGCCTCGCCTCGCTCCTTTGCTGACCCAGCCTCCGCTGTCCTCCCTGTGCCACCTGCCTGCCTCCGACCTCGCCCGCCGCCGCGATCCTCTCGTCAACTCCACCCAGGGTCCCGGTCCTGTCCGAGTGTCCACTCACCGTGTGTCCAGCAGTCCATCGCCACAGGAACCACTCCTCTCCCTGAGCCGCTCTCCCTCCGGCAGCAGCGCTCACCACCGTCACGTGGACGTCGATCGGCACCCCCCGGTCCTACTGGTGGTAACGCCCGCTCTCTCCCTCTGTCTCCTTTACCCATTCCTTTCCCATTTTCCTTTCTCTTTGCTGTCTTTTCCAGCCGCCTTTAGTGGGCAACTAGTACTTCTCCGTTTTCGGGTTAGCAATAAATGGTTCTGAGATACAAAGYTTGTCTCGGTTGACTTCATTTCGTTCTTGACGAAATCTTTTCATTTTAAAAGAACTCCTCGCAGTTCCCTACGGTTGGAACGCGACACTGTCAGACAAATGAAAACTCAGAAAAGGACATCAGTGCTTACACTTTTTTAAAATATTTATCATCTGAGTATTCAGACAACTATTTCTRACAAAAAAGCAAAAATCTTTTTTCCTGGGTATTACAGATCTTTCTGGTTGCATCTCCCACAATAAGAGTTCGCGGCTTAAACTGGTAGCCCAGGGGAGCCAATAAGATGCAAAGTTCTATAGAGAGCTTTAATAAACCTATGGGGCTGAGGGATTCAGGACTTAGGAGCTTCAGCCATGTGCTTTGTTATATAAGGTTACAACTAATTGCTTCTTGCTTATAGCTCAGAAATACTGCATCCAAAATTACTGAAAAAGTATAAGAATATTAATGCTCTAATATTAAATCATTTTCACAAGAAATACATTGTCCAGCTGCAAGTGTACAAGTGTTGTACTCGTTATATTAGCATGAATAAATCCCACTAGCTCTTACAGAGCTTGCTTTCACTAACATACGTTCTTCTAACCTTTACCCTACCCATGAGGCTGCAATTACTTTGATCCTCCAGCCAAGAGAAGTCCAAACCTTCTGGATGGAAAGGGCATTAAAAAATAATTATTTTGCCTTCTACAGTGGAACTAATGATTTCTTATGTCCTTTTCCTTAAAAATAGTTTGCACAGCATGAAACATTTTACAAACACATTGAATTCAAGTTGCACCAGTCAAAAGAATTCAAACCACGCTATTTTGATGTCGATGTAGAGACAGACGATATGACACAAGTAACGAGCAAAGATCCCCTTTATTATTGGGCTGAGCCCCTTTTATCTGTTTAGTAACAGTGTGTATACTATGCCTTCCACGTAAATGACAGCTGTCTATTGGCTAATTAGCAGTCTGTTCTCTACTTATCAGCATATGATTGGTGTGTTGCAGTAGTTGCAAAAGTGGCTGTGCCCTTAGCCTTGCAGTTTCTTTTACTCTGTCTTTGGCATCCGCCTCATCTGGTTTTGTTCCTCTTCAACATTCCTTCTTCCTTTTATCACAATCAGCCAAGGCCATTTGCTACGCTGCCCTGGAAACGTCCTCCTCTGTCCCATTGGTCTTTACTTAAACTTTAGACTTRTCTCTGTTTTTAGCACATCTCAAGGATATAATTCTTGGCTGAAGTCCAACTTCAGAGCCTGCAGGGCCACAATGCTGTCTTTTGGTCCCCACAGTTTGATATTTTGATTGTTTCTAAAGTAATTACAGTTATTTGCTAAGGGAAAAACCACAAAAGGAAACAAGAAAAAAGAATCAAAAAACCCACAAACAAATAAAACAAACACAAAAAAAAAACCCCACAGGCAAAAAAAAAACCCACCCACAACCCAAAGACTAAGAACATAACAAATTTCTGAGTTAAGAACCAGGTCTTCAAAGTGAAGAAGCAGAAGGGGAGAGTTCAAACAGTTCTGTTCTCTAATGAAGTTTTACTTAGAAAACAATCTCATTGCAAGCAAATACATACCCTTGTACCATGCTCTTRCCTCCTTTTCAGTCTCCATTTGCTTCTTTCAGTGCCTGGACTAACTATTTCACCTCAATAAAAACAAGGACATGTTGGAAGTGGAAAAATATATAAAAATGGGTCAGGTGTTTCATTTTGTCTCTTGCCACAGACTCTCTTGCTACTCCTTACTAAACCTACTCTGCACTGTTGCCTTTCTTACTGCAGACATCAAATAGGAACAAATATTAGGCATCAATCTCAAGTCTTATCTACCTGTCATTCAATAGCTAAGCACCTTGTTCCTCAGTATTGTCTTTTCTAGCTGATTACTCGTTTTCACAAAAATTCTGCTGGGGAGGTGAACTAACTCTGAAACAGGTTTTATTTAGTTTCAAACTTATTCTAAGAATGACTTTCATAAAATACAGAGCTTCAAAGTAATCTCAGCAAGCAAACTCCAAAACAATTCAGATATGAAATTCTGAGGCTGCAGTATGTCATCACAGATCTTCAAACTTTAGAAAATTACATTTCTCAGGTATCTGGAGAGGAAGGATTTGTTTAGTAAGTTTCAATATATCTTCCTAGTTTTCTATATTTACTTTGTGTCTCATTATATTCATACCTTACTGGCTTCCAAGCTTCCAGCCTTTTTCTCTCTATTGCAGAAGATGATGTGGAGTCTTTGTACTTTATTCAGTTAATGAAATTTAAACATATTCAAGGAATTCCCTTCCTAAATAGGCTGTTTCATTTAGCTGATCCCTAGCAGAATTTTAGCACAAATTCAGGCAACTAGACTATCTATTTGATCTAGACTTTGGAAAAAGACACAAGAAAAAGCTTTCTCGTATTACATCTCAAACCTTTCCATGGGTAATGTAAACACTACTTGTGTATTATATGACCAGTTTTATCTTGTCTAGTTTACCTCATAGTTTCTCCACACAAAAATCAAATGTTCTTTTTTATCCTTGGCATATGCTACTATGTACTTGGTAAACATCAATTCTACTTAAATATGTTACACTTGAAATGCAGTAGTACTGTGTTTTTTAAGGGTCACTAGTGTGTGAAAAGTTTGGTACCTTGAGTTCAAACAGTTTTGATTCTGAAAAATCTACACAATATCATGGCCAGAAATAACCATGATTAGCCAGCACAAGCTCCTTCTAATTCCTTACATGTAACCCAATGACCCAGCAGGTCAGACCCTTCATTCTGATTCCAAGGCAGAAGCCCTAGGCCTCATTTAAAAGTTGTTTAGAGATCATTTAGATAACTAACCTATCATCTCATTTTATTCCAACCATTTGCTTTTCAGTGGTCTGTTTCAGGTGCAATTGATGGCTTCATAACTCTTTCAGGTAATTTTGTCCACCTTAAGAAAATTGTATTGCTGTAAAGATCCTTTAAATGGCAGTTTTTGGACCAAGCTCTGAGCTAGTTATTTGGKTTTTTTTCTGAAAACCTGACTAATTTACTGGTCCAGCTTCTCGGTTTCTACAAGTTGTTGCTTGTACTGAGAACAGAGTTAAAACACCTTTCTCCATCTAAGCACCTTCCCTATGTTCCTGTAAATGGGAAAATTCGTCATTAGGTTCACTACAATGAAAATAAGAAAACCTTTTCTTGTAAGTATTAAATTACATCAGCAACATAAAGAAGAGTATTAGATCATTTTCCATTCCAAAGTATCAGGTTGCATTAAACCCCACTTCAATCAAATTTCAATTTCATATCACAGTCTCCAGGTCAATATTTACAGTAACTTAATACAGGTATTTGTGAGAAAGTTTGCTAGTTGTTTTTTAAAATAATTTTACAAAAATCTGTGCCCTGGGGACAAAACCGAAACCAAAACAAGCCAAAAATCAAAACCAACCCAACAGAAAGATTGCCACTGCCATAATTCCAGATACTCTTTAGCACAAGGTAGCAGGCCTAAATCCTATTATGAAAATATTTTCCTATTTTCATTAAGCTTGTACAATCTCTTCTGGACTTTATCAAAATAACATCAATATCTCAACTTTTTCTCAGCTATCACTCCTTAGAATTCTGCTTTTTGAGTGACAAAAATAGATTAAAATCACAGTTAATCTCAATYCTCTCACATAGCCCACATTTGGATCAAATGAGAAATGGACAGCAAAGCAAAACTGCACACTTTGTTTTCATTGGAAGAGAGTTTCTTCCTGAAGTCTGCAAAAATAGTTTTCTCTCTGAAGAATAAAAGGTCAAGGAAAGAAGAATGAGAAGGTGAATTAAAATGGAAAGCAACAAAATGTTATCATATAGAGAAGGGAGACATTTTTCAAAATATTCTTAGGCTCATTAAATTATTCAGTTTTCTTGAAGATGTGGAAGTCCATCCAAYATAGGAAAAAAATATCCATGTTCCACTAAAAGAATCCATCAAACAAAATGTTTATTCTTTGCATGGGACGAGAAAACAAATTGCAACAGATTTTTTCAGGGTCTTCTTCTAATCACCCCAATACTGTCTTTTTCATTTAATTTCCCCTATTGTATGCATGAAGGAGAACAAAAGGCAAAGTATGTGCCATAACTAACTAAAAATTAACCAGTCTCAAGAGGAGAATTAAAGTTAATTTTAATCTTTTATTATGTAACTGACTTATACTTAAGGGTCGATTTACTTTCAAAGAAAACACATGTCCTGAAAGGTCTGAAAATTGCTGCCTCAACAAGAAAATACAACATTTTTCCTATTTCTTCTTATAGTGCCCAGAGTCCTGGCATAGTTCCTGCTCTCTGGTACTTTAAAAATTTGGGACAGTAACATATCAGAGGGAGATGCTAGACTGGTGGGAATGGACGGAAAGTAACATCTGTCATTATTTTCCCATGATAGACCATAATTCTCAGAGGGGAAAAGTCATATCCTGTGACAGGCAGTAGAATGTAGTAAAGGGCTGCAGAGATGACACTTGCAGTCCCCAGCTCTGCTTTGTCCCACATTCATTGTTACGGAGTCGAGGAAACAATATGGAGAATCTGCAAAATTCACGAGTGGAAACAGAAGACACGAGCACTGCAGAGCACCATGTGATCTTCATCTGACCTCTAATAAGTTGGTGTGGTAGAAGAAGATAATTTTTTATTCTTCTGTTGAGTCAGGTCGAAAAAAATATTTTGGAGACATTATCTTCATTAATTCATCAAACTGTTCTGGGAAAAAGAAGAAAACAGGGAAATAATCACTTGAAGGAAAAGGGATAGTACCTCATCAACAGAGTAGTTCAGTAGTTTAGATCTTTGCTGTTGAGGCACTAGCCAAATTCATTCCCTTCACTGAGCTGTGGTGACCTGATCCAGGCTTCCCACTGTGCTCAAAAACACCTGAGCTGCCAGACTGACACTCAGCTCCTCACTTCCTGAGGTGAGAACCCTTCCCACAACTAATTTATCACTGAGACAAGAACGTCTCTTTCACTTTTCTCCTCCTGCTTTTTCAGTGGGGAAAAGTATCACTTCAGAGAGGTATCTCATGGGTTTTTTGTTTATGCCAAAGAGAAAATCAACAAGAGATGGAGAGCACCCTTGGCACAGACAGTGCCAATGGCCTGACTGCTAGGGTATTCTTTGGGGAGTTCAAATCTGCTCAGGCAGAAGGAACTTGGCTCTCCAACAACCCAGCTAAGAGCCGAAAAGACAGGGCATCCAGAAGAAATCATCCTGAATTTTCTTATTTTTAAACTGATCTTTCATTTCTTTTCCTTTCCAAATGTGTACAAATGAAATGTTTGCTTTCATATTGAATAGAACATTTTGATGAGACAAACCCAAATAATTTTGCTTTAATTCTTGGTTAGGTTGCCAAAATGCCAAAACCATTAATTATTGCATAGATTTACAATTCAGAAAATACCATTTATAGGTACTTTACTAATATCAACTGGGTGTGTTGCTTCTTTTCTTGTATGGTTTTGTTACTGGAAGCAAAAGTTTGACAATCTTACAGGAGGATTGGTGAATCTTGTTTCCAGATTTTAAAATTAGCCATGCCAGCTGACTCACAGCTCTTTATGGATCAAATTACACCATGCTGCAGAGCAACTTCAAAGCAATCTGAAACTAAAATGTGCATAAAGATAATAATTACAGCAGGAGCCAGTTATCTTGGACAATGTTCAGAAATGGCTCATTAAGAGGCATGCAGCTGAGGAAAATGTGCTTATGGATGTAACCTGCAGTTACATACCTCAAAAAAGTCAAATAGGTCTATTTTCAGATAACTACACAAACTATTCATCCAAGTACTGTAATGCAAGACAGGAATTGATTCAGCTGTCCATAAATTAAGAAATTGAAAATATCTGTTATGGTAAGTAAGTAGTTCAGTGTATTTACTGTGTCTGTGAACTGGCTAAGAACTGTCAAGTATCTACAAGGTTAAAAAAAAAAAAAAAAATCAGGTTTAGTGTTAAAGTACTTAATTTCTTTCCCAAATTAGTTCTCTTCTGGAAGATAATGCTCGATAGTTATCCATGTAATACTTTCATTATAATGGAATGGAGAATAACTGCATTAGGCACGAAAGAGATATGAACTGTAAAGGTTGCTTTCCAGTAAATGGAATTCATCAAGGAGACTGGGAAGGTACTGGGCAAGATTCACAATGAGCACCAATTTCTTTCCTTCACTTCTACAATTTTGGGGAAGAGAAGAAAGTCAGACTCACAAATTCAAAAGAGGTTTTCAGCTGCTGAAGTGAATTTCCTCCATCACTGTATCTTTTGAATAGGTTTTTAGTATAGCTATGAATGGGAGATGGTAACCAGCAAGGTCTGAATGAGGAAAGAAAATGCCCGGATTCTTTTGATTTCTGCTAATATATACTACATTCATTATTTTTACAAGGAAAATCAAGTTCTCCAATTCTTTACACAAGTTTCTTTTCCATTAAAAACATGAGTATAATATCTTCCCTGAATTTTCCTTTTTACAGCCTCTTTCATCTCAGAACATTTTAAATAGTTATTATTTGCACTTTATACATGATGAAATTAAAATATAGGAAGGCTAAGGGCCAGCTTCTGTGTCATGTGCAAGCCTGAACCCAAGAAGCAAAAAATTTTTATCAAAACAAGATTATTCCCAGATCCCCCATGCTGCTTTCCTTGCAAACCCATGAAGTTAGGGGAATAGGGAAGTGCACTAATTTTACACTTTTTCTTTTCAAAATGAACCTGCATGACACTGACCTCTTTTGACATTGAGAACTGCAGACACATTAGTCAACTCTCATTTGAATCATACCCACATAATCGTTTTTCCTCCTGCCAATACAAAGTCCTAGGCTTGCTCAAAATAAGCTGAGTTCATTCTGTAATTGAGATTTCTACTGAGAACTAAGTAGAAAATTTCAGCATTTGTATTAATTTCATTTGTCCACTTTATCAGTCAAACTGAGAAGTCTGGAGCACACTGGCAGGATTTCCTTATGGTCCCAGCTGGGCCGTTTTTTCTCATCTGTATCTCTGCAGATCTTTGTTGCATGGTAGCTGACATTGCCACTTTGCCTAGTCCTGTACTAGATAGCATTTTTAGCACAGTTTTCAGTGTGCCACAGAGGCATAAGGTCTCTTCTGGTGAAAATCTTGACAGAGGTAAACTGTCATCACGATTTTAATTCACTATTGAAATTTTAAAATACACTTTTCCAGAATTACCAGTACACCTTCCAAGCACCTGAGAAAAACTTGACAATGCAACAACTTATTAACAGGAAAAGAGGGAGTCCATTTTAGAATGCTTCTGTCCATTATGGCAGGTGGAAGAACAGCCAAGAACTGTTAATAGTATTAATCAAGCTCACAGGCTTGATTACATAATGAAATCAAAGCCTTGAACAAACCRTAAGAATGATGTATTCTAAAAGGTTTTATTACTGCACACTAATCCCTACTCACTYCTTCTCAGAAGAACTTTCTCTTGTGTCTGTTAATTGTGAGGCTAATAATTTTCCATCTTGATACAAATACAAAAATACATGAAAAGAGATATTGAATGTTCCTAAGCACATGGATGGTCCAGAACTATCAAATATTGCTTTAAATGGAATTAACAAGTAATGACAGAAGAGTCTTCCTTAAAATATACCCATTTTCAACTGTTTCCACTGCCCACAGAAGATAATTTTCAGACACCTAGAAACCTGACCTAGCCACCTAATCATAATTATATAGCAGTATAAGCTTTTTTTTTTTTTTTCTTTTTTTCAATACATGGCTAAATGCTGCAAAGCAAATGAAATTGCCTTAGAGACACCTGAGACAAAATGCTGAGCAATTTTATGGGCACATGCTGTTAAACTATCCTTGGCTTATATGCTATGCATTAGGCAGCTCTCAATTCTGAAACAGAATGGACCAAGGATCTGGCTCACAATTTTATTTCTGCACAACGTGCTTCCTTAACACAACACAGCACAACAGGTGCATTTGGCATTCCATGTTAATTCTAATCGACAGTTAACAGTTCTCCATGAACCTCACAGAGCAGAGAGCTGCTGGTTTTCATGAGAATTGCACTTCGATTATCACCTGGCAGCACATACTGACTAGTCACATGGACTCTTGAAGAAGGGCTTTTGCACATGTCAAAGTTACTTTATGTTC
Organism: Malurus melanocephalus; assembly: GCF_030028575.1. Taxonomy (NCBI): domain Eukaryota; kingdom Metazoa; phylum Chordata; class Aves; order Passeriformes; family Maluridae; genus Malurus; species Malurus melanocephalus. The sequence goes on along the minus strand of NW_026623312.1, from coordinate 2,494,172 downwards.
CAGGAATCTTCAATGTATCAGATACTCATATATTCATGAAACATTACTCATGGCTAACTCAGCAGAGCTAGAGATGCAGTCAAATATTTCAAATTAGTGTGAAAAGTTTAAAATTTTTCTAAACTCCCCAACAAAAACAAGACCTCTGAAAGCTTTTGTTTCTACAAAGTATTGGTGTGGGATTTTCACTAAATCAACATTTTCACTAAATCACTGGTTTTGGTGTTGGGCTGGGAGGACTCACTTTAGATTTAATTTCTCTTCAGGCATCAGCTAATACAGTATTTGAATGCTTTGGTGTATTCAGAATTGCTTTGTTATGGACTGAAATCATCCTGGATTCTGCTTGAAATGGATAGTCAACTTAGTGGATTAGCTGAGATAGTAATGAAAATCTTTATAAATCAGTAGTCAGTAGACTGCATAAGAGTTCAGGGGAGCTTTTTGATCCATCTCTAATTCATTAAAGCTATAGTAAATCCCACCAAACTCTGCTACAGTTACCTTTATGTAAACTCTAGTGAATTAGAGAAAATTAGCAAAAAAGTTTCCAGAAAGAAATACCTACAAAATGCTAATATTTTTTTTTTTTTATTTATTTTCCCAGAATGGACAAGAGATGGAGGGTAAAAGTTCTTTCGTTTACCTGAACAGGGTGCCTAAGCATAGGCAGCTATTATGAAGACTGATATTGAAAATAAGTTGGTGAGCAAATTTGGCTGAACATTTATTACTATATTAAAAATGTGTGACTATTTCTAAATACAGTCCAGGCTCTATTACAACCAAAACTCATGATCCAAAGCCCATTAAAATCAAAGGAATAACTCCCATTAATATCAATTAGATAAAGCCACAAGCAGGGAAAATCCCCACTGAAAACAGTGGGAGACCTGCCTGCATAAACTCCCCTTGGAAGCTCTTGGTGCTTTTTCTTGTTTGATTCCTTCATAAATATTTTATAAACAAAACTCACTGAACTTAGAACTTGTACATACAACATTATGCAATACTTTTGTTAGGATCTTGCTGGTCTTAGCAGAGCTTTCTTGTTCATATTTATGTGTCACTTCAAGAGCAATCTGAAGGTAGAATCTCCTTTCGAAAGCAAATGCTGTGGTTTATCTTGACACTGTCACTGTACAAAAGGCATGGTGGACTAGAAGGAGCTGTTAATTTAAGTGTACCTTATCCATTAAGATGTCAATCTAAGCACATTTTTACCCCCTTTCTGACAGAAGAAAGTAGCCTTTCTTTCAGAGTTCACTAAAATGAAATGCTTTTCCTTGTTTCTGTGCATGAAGAAACATAATACACTAGGTGTGCTTTTTAGCTGAGTTTAGTAAGTGTACTGGGAGATTCTGTTAAATGTCATTTGAAATGTCTGCCTCTGAATGAGAATGGTTTTCCAGGCATAATATTGCAGCTTTCCACCACTGCACAATTAATGGCACCCAGAAATACACTGATCAACAGATTTTTGTCATCTGAATAATTTTGTTTTATATCACACATAGCCAATCATTACTTTTGGGTAAAGAGATATTTTAAATTTCTTTATGAATTGTGGATATGTAGAATGTCACCAGGAAGCATAAAGCTCCTTCAGATGCATTTATTAGAACATATATCTGGGAATGTTTCTGGTTTATATTGAGAGATTTAGCAAAAAATAATTTTAGGCATTGCCTAGTTAATTGTCATCGATTCCCATGTAACCATTTCCTTTATCTATGCCATTAGAGATTTCTGAAAAAGTCTGAAATATTACCTTCACTGTCATGACAGTCTATTGCTCTTTTTGTACCATTTTTCCATCCACTTCTGAGAAATATAATCTTAACAAACATGAGAAATAATGCCAAATACCAAATAATTTTTTTAATTAAAAATCATGTGAAAAGGCTATAAAATATGTGAATTGAGAAATAAATAAATGCAATGCAAAGCTGCATAGAGACAAGAGAAAAATAAACACATAATATCCAGACCTTTAGTAGGCCCTTTTCTACCTCTCAGGTCAAGTCCTGGCACTGATGACTTGCTGTGGGCAAGATGAAGCAGAATTCGGAAAAGCTTTGGCATGTGATGCTATAACTATTTCAATCACAGCTATTGACTATCCCAAAAAATCACATTAGTGATCGTGTAAGAGACATTTATAGGCAGTATTTTTTCACAAAACACCCCACAAAACTTAAATGTGTCTGAGACAGAGAAGAGCAAGAGAGTAAGAGAAAATATAAAAAATAAATTAAATGGCAAATGAATGATAGGGGAAAACAGTGAGAAATAGCATACAGATCTCTTTCTATCCCTAGGGCAAATATTTATATTTCTGCATTAATGCCTAAGATGATCTATAGGGAGAGCTGAGTTGAACTTTTCTACACTGGTCATACATAAGCAAAAATTACACTCTAAATATAAAAATCTACTTGAAAATTTACAGTACTGTTCCGTGCAAAAATTCCATCAGATTTTTTTCAACTGTTCAAATATGCAAATGTACTAGAGTCATGCATAGTTACAAACCTTTTTTTTCCTTTTCCTTCAGGATTGTTACTGTTTTAAAGAGGAGCTCATAAATAGGAGCCATTCACATTGATTTGAASTGGAGCTGAATACTCAATGAGAACAGGGCTAGGTTCTAAACTCTTTGCACCACTCTATTGCTGCGAGGGCTGGAAAATTATGGTCTTAGCCTATCTGAGCATAAGCGGCTTACTTACAAGCTGTTTTGGTATCTCCCACTCAGGACGAGATAGATTACACTCAAAGCATGATGGTGACAGCCATGAAAGCTGTGCCAAATTTGTCCAGGTTTCAGAAACACTATAATCCCCCCTTTTTTTCCTGAGTTTTTTAACCCAATAAGGAAAAAAATAGTATGCCTAGGGTAAATTTCATATATAGCAGTTTTAATAACGTCAGCAAATTCTGGTCACACTGGGGGAATGCAATCGACATTTCTCCTGGTTTTACTTGGTCCGTTTTTTGGTGGTGGGAGATGGGACCAAAAAACCACAAAGATGGGTCCTATGAGGAAGTTCTAGAAGCTTTCTCTTTCTTCTCCAACAAAAGGAGCCTTTCCCCCTGTGTTTTAGAACCAATCTATTATGGCTCTGAGGTTGATGGACAGGCTGCTGCTCAGGCCTGGGCCAATTGCACAGGTTGGTTACACCTCTGTGATGATGTATGGTCTTGTACGTAAGAAGAATTCAAATCAAGATAGGGGTGGCTGCCATGTAGTTTTTAGGTTATTAGCACCAGGGGAGGACAGAGGAGGGGGGTGAGCAGATGTAAGAAAAAATGGAGACCCAAGATCACAGTAAGAAGAAGACAGGTAGTGTTGCTGTGGTGCTCGAACATGGAGAAAACAAGCTGTTCTCAAACGGACTATTTCTTCAATGGGAGACCTGTATAGAAAAGAAAGGCCCTGCACTCAAGTGCAGTAAAAAAACTGGCCTTTGAGGACTGGACCGATCATAAGCCAAAAAGGGGGAAGAGGTGTCCCCCATGTCTCGAGCGAGTAGATGTTTAGAAGAAATTATGTTCTGGGGGGGGAAGAGGCTTGCCCCTTCCCCCCCCATCTGAAGTGAGTTGATACTTACAAGAAACTGTGTTCTGCCAGGAGATTTCAGAGAGTGGCCTTGTGCTGCCAAAATGRCACAACCAGCCTTGGAGGACTGTTTTCCCTTCTCCCATGAGGTAAAGAAAAAGAATGCCATGCCACCAGCAGTTATACWCTGACTATTTTTTGGGAAAAGAACTTCCACAGTGTCGCGTTCCAATCRTAGGGAACTGCGAGGAGTTCTTTTAAAATGGATGGTCAAGAACGAAATGAAGTCAATCRAGACAAACTTTGTATCTCAGAACCATTTATTGCTAACCCGAAAACGGAGAAGTACTAGTTGCCCACTAAAGGCGGCTGGAAAAGACAGCAAAAGGAAAATGGGAAAGGAATGGGTAAAGGAGACAGAGGGAGAGAGCGGGCGTTACCACCAGTAGGACCGGGGGGTGCCGTCGGCGTCCACGTGACAGGGGTGAGAACTGCTGCCGGAGGGAGAGCGGCTCGGGAGAGGAGCGGTTCCCGTGGCGATGGACTGCTGGACACACAGTGAGTGGACACTCAGACGATGGGCTGCTGGACACACGGTGAGTGGACACTCGGGCAGGACCAGGACCCTGGGTGGAGTTGACGCGAGGATCGCAGCGGCGGGCGAGGTCGGAGGCAGGCAGGTGGCACAGGTAGGACAGCGGAGGCTGGGTCAGCGAAGGGGTGAGGCGAGGCAGACGCACGACAGGCTTGGAGGGCAGATGGTGTCCTGCCGAGCGCACGTAGTGGGCGAGCAAGAGGCCAGTTCAACCCCCCGCAMGCCAATTCACCCGCGCACTGCGATTCAACTGCCCGACGCCCACCAATACACCAGCACCRAAATTCAACTGCCCGGATTCAACTCGCCCGASAGACTCATGGTGCAGTTTATTTTTATACCCCCTGGCTCYTCCCAAAGTCTGCCTGCTGACCAGGAGACCATTGGTCCAGTCCAAGCTTCTTCCATTGGTGGAGCCCTTCCACCATCCGATTGGAGAGATGTCTCTGGGGAGAGCAGTGTTGCCAGGCGAAATCCCCCCCAGAGACAAGGCTTCCCCCATCTCCTGTTTGCCTCCTGCAGGCTGCACGTGTGCACCCCTTCCCCCACATGCCTCTGACAGGCAGTGTTGAGGCAAACCAAGATTAAAATGGCTCCTCACACACAGCTTAGTACTCTTCTCCTATGATGGTGGACAATAACCATAATGAGTAGTTTAATCTATCTTAGAACTTTTATCCCTGTCCCCCTTGCTCATGGCAAGGCATGGAGGGGTGAGGAGGATTAATCTGGTGTCGTGGGTTTAAACATGTTTTTTCCCTATCCGAGTTATGGCAACAAAAAAGTCGTGGTTTGAACTGTGCCAAAAGCCAAAAGCACCATATCCACAACATTCCCTCCCTTCCCCCACTGAAGAGGCAGAAGGAAAAGCAAAAAAAAGGGCCCAATTAATACTACAATTTATGGCTTTTAGATAACATAACATAATTGAGAGAAACACACGTATATGCTCCAGAAAATGGTCAGACAGGCTGAATAACTTAAGTTGCAAAATAGATTTATTACTAAAAACTACTAAGAATACTACCACACCAGGGAGAACAGAGATAGGGAAAAATTTACAGGGAGAAGAAATATAAAAATGGATATTTTAAGACACCTGTCCTTTCCAGGGACCTTTCTCAGGTCATCCCTGTCTCTTTCTCAGGTCATCCCTCTCCAGCCCCACCATGTCTTCCTGCATACACAGGGGGTAGGGATGAAAGTTTAACATAGATCAAACCACTCATTACGGTTATCGTCCACCATCATAGGAGAAGCGTTCTTACAGCTCCAAGCTGTGGAAGGTCTTTTCCCAAGAAACAGTCAGTGTATAACTTCTGATGGCAAGGGATTCTTTTCCTTACCTCTTGGGAGAAAAGAATGTTCCCAAGGCCAAACAGCGTTGTTTCGGCAGCATAAGCATATCACAAATTTCCTGGCAGAACACAGTTTCTTCTAAGCATTTACTTGCTTCAGACAGGGGGCAGGGGCACCCCTTCCCTCCCTGCAGAATACAATTTTTTCTTAGCATCAATTCGCTCCAAATGTGAGGGGGAGCCAAACCTCTTCCCCTTTTTTGGCTTCTAATCTGTTCAGTCCAGTCCTCCAAGGCCAGGTTTTTTCTCAGAGCAAGGTCGCTCTCCTTTGCTATACAGGTCTCTCTCTCATTGTAGACATAGTCCTTTCGAGAACAGTTTGTTTTCTCCACGTTCCAGAACCACAACATTACTGGTCTTCTTATTACTGTGATCTTGGGTCTCCATTTTTTTTTCTTACATCTTCTCACCYTCCTGCTCTGTTTTTCCCCAGTGCATAATACTAAAACTAAATACTAACAACCTAAAAACTAAATGATGGCCGCCCCTATCATGTTTTGAATTCTTCTTAAGTACAAGACCATACATCATCACAGAGGTGTAACCAAACTGTGCAATTGGCCCAGGCCTGATGTGCAGCCTGTCCATCAATCCAAGCCATAATGGATTGGCTCTAAAACACAGGGGCAAGGCTCCTTTTGCTGGAGCAGAAGGAGAAAGCTTCTAGAACTTCCTCACAGGAGCCATCTTTCTGGTTTCTTGGTCCCATCCCCCCCCCACCAAAAAATCAGACTGAGTAAAACAGGACATCTGGGAAGGACAGATTTGCAGAAAGAATAACAGGTGTCTTAAAATGTCCATTTTTTTTATTCTCCCTCTGAATTTTTCCCTATCTCTGTTCACCTCCCTGGTGTGGTAGTATTCTTAGCAGTTTTTAGTAATAAATCTATTTTGCAACTTAAGTTATTCAGCCCGTCTGACCATTTTCTGGAGCATGTACGTAGCTTTCAGTTATGTTATGTTTATCTAAAAGCCATAAATTTTATTATTAATTGGGCTTTTGCTCTCCCTTATGTCTTCTCCAGGGGCGAACAAGAATACGTTTGAAAAGTGAGTTCCAAATAAGTTAGTGCCATTTGCTTTGGGGAAAAGTGAGGAAAACAGGACCCACAAGAGAAAGAATGAAATTTATAAGCAACTATATTCACTCACAAAGCTGATTAAACAAAGTCCATTGTCAAACCATAAGAGATCACTCAAACCCTATCAATATTGCTACTGCTAATATCTTTTGGTACCGGGACATCATTAACAAATACTGCGACTAATTTATAGAGACAAGATGAATATTCACTGCAAACTCTGAATGTTCCTCATTGTTCACATCTTTGATAATATCCATCTTCACACAGATGAATATAGACTGTATATAGTAAGCAAAGTAACCATGCTGATTGTCAGGAGAATAAGCCTTATACTCTAGCTTCTAGGTTATTATAAAAAGTGTCAGAAAGGTTAATCCAATCCAATCCACACTCAAGACTCCCTCAAGACTCAAAAGCAAAACTTAAAAATGTACAATCTGGTCTCCTGTGTCTGTTAATCCTTTGCACCAGTGATTAGTTCCTGTTTAGGTTAGCAAATTAAAAAAAAAAAAAAAGATTAAATGAAGGTTAGGTTCTCTAAACCTTTTCCTTTTTTTTTTTTTTAAATTATTAATAAATCATCAAGTTAACAAAAGTTGGGGTTTAGACTAGCAACTGGAAATCTTCTTATGATGAAATAATGTATCCAAGGACACATAAAATGCATTAGGCACAGTTTCAAATACAAAGGTCAAACAAATTAAGTTTTCTTTTAGATTTGAATCACCATCTGAGCCCAATAATATACTTCTTAATTGAATAGTAAGCACTGTTGGTCAACCTCAGCCAAAGCAGCTCTGATTATGTAATGGCTTTCAATTGCGATTATTTCAGTGTAGCGTATGGAATATTTCACATCACACTTTGCTAGTTTTGCTACTGCTGACATCTTAATCTGAAGTGGAAGCTGTTCAAAGTCCACTGATCTCTCAATTGTTCTAAAATATGAGCTACTTAAATACATATTTCCCAGCAATTAATGCCTATCAGTAACAACCAATCAGGCCAATCATTTTTTGCACCATCTGTATTTTTATGGAAAATTAGTTCTGAACAAAAAATTATAGTCTGAAAATTACCTCCTCCCCTGTTTTCCATCCTTCAGGGCTGGTATACTATGTTTCTGGTTCAGTAAATGAACAACTTTTGTTTTGAATATTTGTGAAATGACCTCTGTAACGATCCAGTTTAATCATAGAAACTGGAAACTAAGTGTCTGTGAAAACAGGGGACTGAACGAAAAAGGGTTCAAAATATTCCCAAAAACGAGATTAAAACCAAATGAGATTAAATGTGGATGCCTAAAAATTGATATACTTTATTTGATAGTAGAAGAGGCAAAGAGAAAGAAAGAGAGAAGAAAGAAAGAAATAGAAAAGAGTGTGCATGTGGGGGGAGGCGGCGCAGGGGGACAGGGAGAAGGTGACAGGGGTTAAATGGAAACATATCACCCTTCCGGGGGTCCTAACGACGTCTCGTTGCTCCCCTCCATCCCGTGATCTGGGTGCTGAGGGTCCCCGCCGCTGCTGCCGCCACGCCAAAGAGTACAGAATCCAGTGCATTAATATGCGTTTTGAGCCAGCTGGGAACGCCCATGTCTCACCCCTGCAGGAGGCTTGGTTTGACACTGTCCCTTGCAACACTGTGGATTTGTTGCATCATCTCTGCTGTAGGGTCTGGGCACCCTTTTGGGGTGGGGTATTTGATGGGCCATGACRGCCCCTTGACTGTCCACATCAGCTCGGATCAGCTCTTCCGGGATGCAGGGCCRTACAGCTGAGCTCCTTTGCACAGCAGAGCATGGGCATTTCTGTGCCTCTGACCACAGGCACACCCAAAGTCTCTCTTCTCCCCTCATCACCCTTTGAAGTGAGGGTCTGTGCTGGCCTGGCAGCTGATAGCCCTGGGGGGATGGTCCCCACCCAATRTGCTAAGCATGATCCCTTTATGAATGTGTCCTCCTCTCCAGCTCTGAGCTGTTCTGTATCTTATCTTTGATCAGGGACCAGTGGGCAGGGTAGCCAGGGCTTCATTCAGGGATTTGGTGGCTTGCTCTGCAGCTTTTGTATGGTTTTGCTATAATATGCAGAAAGTCCGTCATGAAAATGTTTAAGTCATAATAAACTGTAGCAATTCAGTCTCTGACAACCTCTTTAAGACATTCATCTCTCAAAACTCTGAGGAGCTACCTACAGGAATATTTTTGTTGTGTGTATCAATCTGCAGTTCTGTCCTTCTACATAAAGTCAAAGCTATTTGACAACATATAAACAAACTGAAAAGGTGYAAAATTATTGTGGAATATTGTCCTTTTAATTATGTGCACCCCTAAAGTTCATATTTCTTTTGGGCTGAGCGGAAAAGTACCTTCATGTTGCAGAGTACCTGATACATCRTGAGCAATACCAGCAAATATGAGGTAATAGAGATTACAGTAGTAATTCCAGTAGAAATTACAGTAGTAATTCTACCAGTTCTGCTGCATCAGTGCATTATAATTCCCAGAAGCAGCAACAGGGTAATCTTTTTCCCAAGGAAAAAAAAAAAAAAAAAGGAAAATATCCTGGCAGAAACTACAAGCCAAGGCAAGGTCTGTTTTAATACTTTGGTATTTGCATGCCATTTGACCAATACCTGATATATGACAGCTCCTACAAATCATCCATGAAGTGGAATATGTAAAAGTGCACTTTAAATTATACAAACCACACATTTCTATTCATGTATGATTCTTTATTTTAGAAATATCTTATCACTTCAGTGCAGTGGTTTGGGTTTTTTATTTTTTATTTAATGATAGGTGATGTATTTGACAGAGAATAAAGCATTTGCCACTCCACATAAAGAATGCTAAAATGATGTACATATCTCTTTCTTAGAGATTTTTATAAAAAGCCAAACACTCCTACAATTTTTTTTTTCTACGGCTCCATTTTTAAAATTTGCACAGCAGTAGGGAAACAGTCCAAAGGCTCAACTGCACTGGAATGCTTTTGATGTAAACTCTGCCATCAAAATGCATGAACTCACTAGGAACTGTGAGCTGATGAAAACAGGAACCACAATATATGAATGGCTTAGTTTACCTGTGTACTCTTTGGAGCTGGAAACTGTTCTACTGCTCTTTCTAAGCGGAGGAAACAATATCATTCTCTCTGTAATTTCCTCCCCTTAACTCATTTGAGCAGAGACTTTGAAGAAAAGCAATCTGTTGAGGGCATAATGTTCACAGATCAAAAAAAAAAAAAAAAAAAAAAAAAAAAAAAAAAAAAAAAAAAAAAAAGAAAAATCAGATACTAGTTTCATTTCATTCAACAAGTGGTTTGCCAATGGCAGCAGCTGAAGCAGAGTATGAGTCAAAGATTGTAAAATGATAATCTGGCATGCAGTCAATTCCATCTTCTTATGAAAAAACTGCAGTGTCCAAAAGGGATAAAACCATGGCTGGAAAAAACATAAARAACATACGACCATCAACCCAGTTTGCAAGCAATACTCGTCTGAGTCTACCATTGAAAAGCATGCAACTACTTCCCTTCTTACATTTGCAGAAAAGCAAGATAGAGCTAAGAACCTAAACTGAAATACCGATCTTACTTGTAAATTTCTTGCTTTTGACACTAAAAATATTTTGTCTGAGTTTTCTAATTAAAAAGACAATCTCTGATTTGCTAGCAAGAAGTACTACGCAACATAACTGATTTTTTCCTGATCCACTGCTGAATATGGTCTGAGTCCTAATTGCCTTTTTTATAAACTTAACTTTAATGGTACACTAGCATTCCAAGTAGCATGCAATTCTAATCTTTCAATCACTTTTCAYTGAAAATACTATTTTTCAAAAAATTCATCATCTTTCCCCATATAAGGACTGACCTCCAGTCTTTTGTCCTTGCTCTGTAAAAGCTGCCTCATCCTTTGCAGCAGAGGTTTTTCTTAGAGTCACTTCATGCCCCCTCAGTACCTCAGCACAATCTGTCTCTCTCCTCTCTGAAAGAACACTTGCACTTACACAGAGATGTCTACGTACAATTTTAAAAAAGCTCATCTGTTCACTCCTCAGAAATCAATTTCCTTTATCCATGAGCAAATATATTTCATCAGTTTGGGGGGGGAGTTTGATCATTGTTATTTATTCATCACAAATGTCAAGCAATGATACTCCAGGGCCAGCACATTTCAGTGCAAACTGGATATGTTTTATTGAGCTGGGTGCAGGTGCAGAGACTGCAGAGACACTTCTGTGAGGAGAGGCTGGGGCTGCCCTAGGCTGGAGCCAGCTGATTCCAGCAGCTCCAGCTGACCCAGCACAGGATGAGGCTAAGCCCCGCAGCCAAGGTCATGCCATCTCTGGGAAAGTGCACTTAGGAAAGGGAAAAAATGCTGACAGTCAGTGTACATGAGGGGTGACAGAAAACAGGTGTGAGAAGCAGCCCAGCTTTCTCCACTAAGGTCAGAGAAAAAGGAGAGGAGGTGCTGCTTGCAGAGTTTGCCTGCAATCCATGGAGAGGACCCACGCTGAAGCAGAGAAGCAAGGTGGGGGAAAGGAGGAGATGGATGGCTATGGATGGACCAAAGCTCCTATTCCACACACCCCATTTCCCATCATCTTTTGTTTTACACCATCTAAATTTCTTTTAGTCAGCAATAAATTAATTTTCTGCAAGTGGAGCCTAGTTTCCCTATGACAGTAATTGGTGAATGATCTCCCTGCCTTTATACACAAACTTTTCTGTCTTACTGCCTCTCCCCTGTCCCACTGAGGACAGGGAGGAAAAGGACAGCTGGGCAGGGGCATCTGGTATCCAGCCAAAGTCAATTCACCACCATTACACGTCAATAAAACTAGATGAGACACAATCTTAGGGATCCAACCAGATCTTCAACTTCATTTTAATGCCTTCGTTAATTTTGTCAAAGTTCAGAAAAAGAAAAAAAAATGTTCTCCATATCTGCCATTTAAGCAGAATTACAAATTGGAATTTGTATTCTTTTTCCTCCAAAAAAAAACATTTGTAAAAGCAAAAATCAGGCAATTGTCAGTTGTTCATCTCATTTTCCTCTTTTCCAAAGCTACGTGAAGACACTCACACATCTGTGCCCTGATATTAAACCCAAACTGTTTCAGAGCAGGGATGGAGGGCATTAGGAAGCCCTGGGACACTTATCGACCTCACCTACCCTTCCTTGTCGCATGTGCTGGAGGAGATTCAGCAGCACTGCCTCTGATTTTGGCAGRTGTGTCAAGAAAGGCAATTTGCACACAGACCCTCCAAGCCATCTGCTGGCAGTGCAGGTATTTCATGCCCTTTGTGGATTTCAYCTCTTAGTGAGGGCATAGCCACCTTTCATTTCCCAAAACAATTAAACCTGCAGGTCATGACTAGCTGAGAGGCAATCTAGCAGCTATTACTTTCATGTTTTTTCCTAGATGAGCAAGTATCAGCTCACTGTGGAAGACTATGCTCACTGCTCTGGCTGCCAGACAATTACATTAAACCCCCAACACATTTGAAAGTGTTGCTGAACCATACCTACCACCTATTTGTATGACTAAAATGTGCTTTGGTGCTCTTGAAAGCAGATTTGCCTAATACAGCAATTATGATAAGAACAATAGCTTATTTTCATGCTGGATCAAGAAAATTTTGTAGCCCAGAAAACATTAATGGGCAATGTTACATGAATGAATTGCATTTCAGTGCAGCCCTGTCCTTAATTTTCAGATACATTTTCCCAATCCATTATTTTGCAAACAAGATTTTGTTAACAACTAGCAGCCAATTGCTTATGTAAGACTTAACAATAATAAATATCTTCCTAACTGTGCAACAGAGGGAAGCCCTCATTAACAAATCCTGTTCTGCATGGAGGACTCTGATATTCAATCAGATGAATTAGTGGTTCAAAGAAGTTCACCACGAAGAGATGGCAGTCAGTTAAAATTGCCTTATCACATTACAGCCTCACAGACCTGTCTGTTGCATTCTGTCACTGCACAGCTAGCTGCAGGATTTTGAATAGATCTCTCCTTTCAGAAATAAAAATTCTGAATCTTTCCTAGAAGTTTTTCCATAATGTGAAAATATATAGCAGAACCTGCCTTCATTTCTCCCCATGTTTTAATCACTTGTCCTTTTCCAGCTTCTTTTCTTCATGCTTTCTCCCGTCTGCTTTTTAATAGGAGAAAAGTAGGTGAGTGAAGGTAATTCCAGAATGAAGTGGAGAAAAAGGTGAAAAAAAGTGATAATCAAGGTATGTTTCCTTTTTTCTACCTGAGGATCAGAAATTAGTTATTTCAGCTGTTCATGAATATTTCCTCTAATTTTATTGCTTTTCAACACACAGCACTCAAGCCATTTCCTGTTTTCCCAAATCATTGTTCAGTATGATTCACCATTTAATATGTACTCAATTAATTGAATGTGACTGCTACTAAACATGTATGAGATCAAGCAGATATAGTAAGACTGTCAGTCGGGGAACTGTAGAAAAAGAAGTCAGACAATGATTAGGCTGAATTCAATGTATTCTGAATTCAATACTCAATGTTAAAATATGCTTAAATTTTGGGGGATTGACAGGATTTGGGGTAATTTCATTTTTGGGAAGTAGATTTTGTTTTCTGTTTTGGGTGGGGTTTTTAATCTGAAATAATAATGGAAGTAAAGAGAAGAAAAATATTTGGGGAGTCCAGGTTTTGGGGAGGTTTGTTATTATTTTTATAGTATAAGTTTCTCTCTTTATTCCTGTAAGGAATAAAATCATCAGCACACAACAGGGACCTGCCCAAAATCACCTAACAAAACATATTGTTGGTAGCTGTGTTGAAGAGTTACAGGAAGAGAAAGACAGAGAAAGGAAAAGGAAAAAGGAAGAGGAAGAGGAAAAAAGAAAATAGATAAAGATGAAAAGATATAAAGATGAAAAGATGAGAGAGAGAGAAAGAGAGAAAATGAGAGTCATGCCTTTAGTACAAGGCTCAGAAACTCCRCCTTTTACAGTATTTATGACTAGGAAGTGAGCAGAGAGATGTTCTCCTTCTACCAATCTTAATCATCTGGGAGCACCTCAACARAAGATTTAATAGGCTGGGTTAAAGCAGAACATACATTCACCCTCTTTATTTTTTTTAAGGAATTGTATGTCCATCTTCCTTTCCAAAAGGAAGTTTTCACATTTGTGTTTTCATAGACTTTCTTCATACATGTCCCACTCGTTTTAATAACTTCCCTGTTTTTTTTTCCATGAAAATGGATATCCTCTTTGTTGTTAAAATATATTCATTCCCTTAATATGGAGATTAACCTGCATTTACATAAACATGTAATGTATGGAGGCGGTTATTTATATGTCTATATTCGCACACATGCTGGCACTCACAAAACCATAGAGGATCAATACCAAATGAGAGAGACAGAGACAGAGAGAGAAACAAACTCATAGGCAGCTGAATATACACTATTTTCTTGACACTTAGGATGATAAAACCAAATTATACTGGAGTTGAACAACAGGGAATCTCATTGATGTAATTTTCAGCCTACATCTGAATCCAGCTTGGAACATGTGATATAGTGAGAAGGGACTCTACCCAGTAGGGATATCTTGGGAAGTGTGATTTCTGCATCAGCTAGACAATTGCAATTTTAAGGAAAATAAATTCACCTTAATCTATGTGCTTACTTGTTGTCTGGAGTTTTTGTTTGTTAGATTTCTAGTGTGGGTTTTCTTTGGGTTTGACAGTGTCTGGGGCTTTTTTTATTCACAAGGAACAAATAGACTGCAAATACAGAGATTTTGTCTGATACTGTCACGTCATTTTCTTTGATGGTTCAGGAGAAATGGGATAGAGATTTATGACCTCATGAACAGCACATTCTTATATTACATATCACCCAGTAATTTATTGTTTATTGTAACTAAATGTGAAATCTTTTGTAATACATGTATATATGTGTTTGTGCACATGTTTTCTGTGTGTCTGTGTTTTTATATAAATGCACATACACACAAAAAAACATATATAAGTTTAAAATCAATGTGTCATTATTAATAAAGGAAGTAGCTACACCTCCTTATTTTCAAAACCACCATACTATAGCTGTAACTATACAGTGTTTCTCTGATTTATATATTTCTGGATAAGTCAGCTCTTCAGGGAACCAGGAGGACCTTGCAGAGACATTTTTCTTTTCTTCCCTCACACACATAAATTTGTTTTACTGAGGAACATCTCTGTACTTTTTCAATAAAAAAAAAACCCACTCTGAATGTATTTATTTAATGCAGATTGTGGAATAACTGGAATAACTGTCTTTACACTGTGCTGAAAATATCTGCTGCAAGAAACAATACTAGCTTTAATTTAAAAACCTGACAAAAGTAGAAATTAAACAAAACTAGACTAAACTAAACTAAACAAACCCCAACACATTCAGTTGTGGTAATTCTTGTATATTCCATGCTTCTGATAAACCATTGGTGACTTTTTTTTTTTTTTTTTTT
>NW_026623312.1:2327554-2479046 GCF_030028575.1 Malurus melanocephalus | reverse complement strand
AAAAAAAAAAAAAAAAAAAAAGCCATCCATAAACAGTGATAACTTAATTATCATGGTAATACCCATGGTAAGCAGAATGATCATATAATCTTGCATTATAGACTTAGTGCAAGCTTACAAAGGAATTACATTAGCAGACTTTTCTGTATCATATGCATTTTCTAAAGAAAATAGAGCTTTCTGAAATATTCAATCTGAAAAAAAAAGAGCTAAAATGCAGTAAGCTTTTTTTTTAAAAAGTCGATTTTAAAATATGCCCATTTTTGGCAAAAAAAAATCATATTGATAAATTTAAAATTTGAAGATATTTTTGAAGATAATGCATTTCATATGGAAAACTGAGGATTTCTTGATTAGGAGTTGTTCCGCTTTTTTAATTTTAACTTAGTAATCTATTATGCACTGTGGGCTTTTATTTCAGAAACATGTAAGGCTGTATTTGCAATGTTCTGCTGCCTACCCTCAGTCAGTGGTCAGATAATGCTCACTTTTCCATGTCTAGCACAGACTATAGATCTCTGGCTCCTGTGGAAAGGGAGAGGGAAGCAAAAACCCGGATCTATAGGTGGGCGCGCTCTGGTAAGGCCAATAAATCCACCCAGGACAAGGATTATGTAGCCATAAAATTCACAACTACGTAATTCCCTCACCCGCTAACACTGCTGCACCCTCCTCATCTTCATGTGCTTACACCCCTGGCAAGCCACAGCTTCACAGTTTTCATAGGACAATGATGACAATTCCCTTTCCAAAATGCCTTTGCTAGGTGGACAGGCGCATGGGACTCTTGGAGGTGTGTAGTGCAGCTCCAGGGAGGATGTCTTACAACTGCAGTAACTGTACCTTCAAAGCTCCTTCTGCACCTCGTCAAATTGTCCACCGAGGGCAGCTGAGTGCTGCTGCCCTGTGCATCTGCATACCTCTGAGCTTGCAAGTCATTGTGCTGCAGAGCCTGTACACACGAGCCAAGTAACAAATTAAGGAATCATTCCTTAATTTAATGAAATGGCAGCAATTGACAGAAAAAAATGAACAGCAACAGAGGCCAAAATATCAGAGGCAGCATCTACACGCCTGAAATATAAAATCCAGCAAGAAAAAAGAATCGGTATGTATAAATAAGAATCAATTATCTCTCAACATATCCTCCTCTTAACACAGCAACTCTACATGTGCAGTCAAATGATGTTCTATCAAAAATTAAAACTGTATGTTATCATACAGCTGGGTGTACACTCTTATGCTGCTTTTGCAATTTCACTGTTTAAAAGAAGATGCACCAACAGTGTGACAGATAAGCTGAAGGGTTGGGTAGCTGAGAGTAACAAATAGCATACAAAAGCTAGCAAAATACTTTTTAAATATTCTATTTCTGAGATTCTGATATTTAATTTCTGCTGCCAAAGGCACAGAGTGGGTGTCTGAAGAGGGAAATGGTTTCTACCTACTTTCCATTGTCTGGTCACAACAATGCTCAGCACAGCTTTGCAGTGCTGCTTTAGAATGGATTAAAAAAAAATCATAATCTCAGTACAGTCTTCTTCTTCTTCTGTGTTTTTGTTATCCACAACTCTGATGTTTCCTTGGTAAAAACCTGGAGCTAAAGATAAAGGTCTGTATGTGCCACCAAGATTTTGTACCAAAAATGAAGGAATTTTCCATTAACAAAAGAAGTTGAGCCTAAAACAAGGCAAAAATAGAACCCTTTTAGATAATTCTGATCATTTTTTAATTTATTTCTGGGCTAAATTGTCTTCTTTTGCAATTCTTTTTTGAGTAAAAGAAGTGTTTTTTCTTTTACCAAGAACGTGCAAGTCACCTTTATGAAGAAACTAGCCCCAACCTATGAACTGCTTTCTAAAATATTGTAAACTACAGGCAAAATTAGTTCACAAGAAGGTTAACAAGAAAGGTGAATATTGATAAAAAGACCTCCAAATTTTGTTCATGTTGTTTGTTGAACCAAATTAATTTCTAAACATATTTTGGTCATCTAGCTTCAAATGGACATATGTGGATACATGACTCCATCTGGAGTAATATTCCTTGCCTGATACACAAAGAATAAACTGGAACAGAGCCTGAAGGGATATAAATTTCTTTTTTGCCCCCCCCCAAAAAAAAAAAAAAAACCCCAAAAAAAAACTATCACCTTATTTGACATATCTAAAGAATGAAGTATTCTTTCTGTGTTAGCGTTATACAACACTCAAAAGGTTTGATTTACATGTATGCTTAGCAGAGATTGCTAAAATCAGGGCTGCAGATACCAATGGAGATTCAGGAACTGGAGTTATACTTTATCTTTGCAGTAAAACACCAGATCTTTAACAGAAAATATCAACTAGGAGAAAAGAACCCCCTTTTTGAATATCCTAGTACTAAAGACATTAATCAGTTTCAAGGACTGTCTTAGATGGAATTCTAAGGAGGGTATGAMAATAATCATGTGAACGGTAAGCTCTGCTTAGGATCTCTCCAGAAAAGAAATCCCAAACAGTTTGGTGGAACTGAAATTCCTGTTCTGACTGCCCTTTCATGCCCTTTGGGTGAGCTGGCTGGCCATACAGAGCTGCTCAGTCCCTGGACACAAGAGCTCCAGCCCCTGCCTGTTGTCCACCTGCCTCTCTGGCCAGACTGCTGCCACCCCTGCGCTTGTCCCATGCACCCATCACTCACCCTTTCCTAAGGAAATCTCCCCAAAATGCTGGGAAATTCTCCACCTTTATGCTACTTCATGATCATAGTGACGTGCAACACTGGCAGGCCAGAGCTTTCCACAAAGCTGAAATTAACTTCTTTATCAGCTCCGCTTAAAATCTGCATAACATCTTGAATGGGAAAGGTGAGAAGAGATAATTTTTTCCCATGTTATCAGCAGACTTTCATTATTGTCACATTCCCTAGACATGTTTTACCTTATGTATAGATAAAGCAAAGTAGAAAATCATTGAGTGAGCATGTCAGGAATCTATTTGGAAATATTATAATACAAATGCTGAAAAAAATAGGCCTTCAAGGTATCACTCTAGTCTGTCTTGAACACAGCATTAAAACTATTGTAATGAAGTGGGATAGCAACTTTTCACAAAAGAATTTGGAGGTTTGGTAGGTCAATAATAGTGGTATAAAAGGTCTTTCTAGACAATATTGCTTACACAGTGTGAAAATTCTATACTGAGCATCATTCCAGCTCTTTTCTGAAGAAGACTATTAAAAACCTTTATTCATATGAATAAAGTCCACATAACTGCAACTACATCTGATACACAAGATTTTTGTAAGATTTGGAACCATTCTTTCCCAAACTCTTTTGATGGGCACTACAACCTATTATTAGAGACACTGGCAAAAGGTAGTTGAGAGCACAACCATAAGCAAAATATCTCCCATCAGGCATCCTCAAATGCAGATGGGAAACCAATTTTTATGTTCTCAGGAGAGGATTTCAAACAAGTCCCAGTGAGAAACTCAATTAGTTTTGCATTGTTCTTTACAAGAACCAGAGGGATATTAAATGAACAAATTATCTACGGACGTCAACTCATTTTGGTTCCTGGATATTTCTTAAATATCAGAATAAAAATTAACTTWAAAAAAAAAAAGAAGTTTTAGATTTTCATATTTCTTAAAACTTTTCTATCCACTTGAGTGAGCCAATGCAGTTTTCAGACACTTAGTGAAGACATTGGAATCTGGTGAGTGGTCCCATTTGGTGATATGTCTGTGAGACATATCTCTTTATTAATTCTGTGCACAGAAATAATTTCAGCCCTACTAATAAAAACCAAATTAAAAAAAAGTGAGATAAATTGAAGGGGTTTTTTTAACATACATTTGAAGTTCCRATCAACTTAAAATCTTAGCATCCATCAGAGGTTCTAGATGATTACTGTGTAATTATTGCCCAGAGAAAACCTTCAAATTTTGCTGTGTACATACGATATCATATTTCTAACTCTAATAATGATTTGAGTTACCTCATTTGTAAATGTATCTCCTCACATTCAGATGTCATCACTGTCTACCTTTTTTCCTAAAGATATACCATGTTTAGTGACAATCTTATGTAAAATGCTGCCTGACATGAATTATTCTGGCTTTAGAAAGGCAGAATAATATTATTCCACCAAATTTGTCTAGACATGAAATTCTCATTTTTTTCAGATCCCCAAAGTTTTTCCGATAAATTCATGCATGAATTTTTAATGGTGTACTTTATTTTTATATGAGTCTGTAGCAGTAAGGATTGAATCAAGACAAAAACTTAAAGAAAAGCACTGCAACTTAGTAAAAGGATCATTCTGTTCAGGTGAGGAAGTTAAAAAGTCAAAGAAGTAGATGAATACTCAGATGCCAAATTTTCAATCTCGGTTCTAGACCCCAGCACAGGTCCATTTATACCTGAAGTTTTCCCTATACAAATCTGCAGAGAACATAATAAAATCTGGAGTGCCCAGGCAAACACAAAAATTTTTAAAAAGCTCTACTTTGCAGCAGCATATTGTCTTCAAATGAATGAATCGTGACATGAGCCTCGGTACTTAGCTATGACATCTGTTATGTAGTAAATTGTATTGAATGCCACATGCATAATGAAGGGAAAAGTGGTATTTTAGCTCCTAAAACATGCCTCATTATATGATAGTGCACAAATACAGACAGTGACACTCAGGACAGATGGAAAAGCTGCAGTGTCATAAAACATACAAATAACRTTGTTGTTTCTCTCATTGAGGAAATGAAGATGTTAACTCTCTTGAGGACAAAAAAAAGGCAACTGTGCACTGAAGAAAGTAGTAAGAGGTGGCAGACACAATGATAATTAAGATCTCTCTTAAAAGTTGCTTGCATGAATCCACTTGTGAGAAACTTTACTCATTTTCATAAGGAATACATTTTGTTTCTTTAATTCTCTCATTCCTTCTTCAGTGGCTTGCATTTCAAAAGCAGTGCACGTTATAGACAACCATAAATCATTTTGACATTGAAAACTCTGCTGCAAGACAATTTAGAAGACCAAAATCTGTTTTCCAGACATGCAGGTATTTTCCGATCATTATACAGTCTATTAGATTCATTAAACACAAATTAAGCTACACAAAAACAAACTTGCAGGTGAAATTTTGAAACTCCAACTCACCTCCACTGCTAAGACAAATGTGGTGATTACATGATGCTGGCACAGCCCACCTRATTACCGCTGACTCCTGAATGACCTACAAGGACAAGCCCCCAGTAGTGTAATTTTTGAACTTAACATTAAAATGCAGCTGCCTGTGTTTAGAGATTTGGGCAGCGGCTCAATATTTAAACAACTGTTCTGGGCTCATAGAGCAATATGCCTCATGTAAGACTCACAGGCTTGAAAAATGTGGCCTAAATCATGTGAGGAAAGAGTTATAGCACTCATTGTAAACAGTAAGTGATAAAGTGGACGAGTCTGTTAAGAAAATATTTGGATAAGGTTAGGAATGTCTAACTAAGCTGGTTTTTATTGCTCGGGGATCAAGATGTATAGAATAGAACTAGCATATTTATGATATTCCAAGAAAGGAAACAAGTAAAGGGAAATTCCTTATTTAACACACCAATATGGCAATTTCCAGACCAGGCTCAAACTGAAAACATAAAAAAGCTATAAGGAAGTGATTATAATGCAGATTAATGTAGATAATAATTGCAAAAAATCAAGCTATAGAATGTTCTTCTAATAAATCTTCAATAGTATAAAAACAGAGAATGGGGAAAAAAAAGTCATTCCTCAAGATAGTTTAAAATAATTGCAATTTTAATCACAAAAACAGAACGAAAGATTTCCTTCTTTCTTATCCATGAATTGGGTTCCTGTATTGTCAGTCATTGTCCATAAATGAACTGGGAAAACTATTCTTCTAGGAAGCAAAGGAGATATTTCAGTAAAAGCAGGTAATACTACCATTTAACTGGAAACAATTTATGAAGCACTAAATTCTATAAATAAAAAACTTGAGATGCTAAAATATTTCTATGTTAAAAGTTCTATTACATTGATCTTTAATTACTTCCTTTCTCATTGTAGGAATGCTATAGGAAGGGCTGCAAAGAAATAATAGATTTGAAAATAATTTAAGAGGTAATGTTTTTGTTTTATTTTATTTGTGTAACTCACACAGTGTAGAAAGCATAGCCTAAACAAAGTATTTAAGAAAATTTAGACAGAATAAGCCTACTTTCTGCCTGAGTACTATATTGACAGATATTTATTGCTACAAGGTAATTGCATTTGCAAATCATTGAAGGAAGCCACACACTTAAAATCTGGTTTCCTTATATTTATGCAGCAAAACAGAAGAAATTTCGTGAGATCTTGCATGAAAGATGGTAGGTTCAGACATTGCACAGCTGCTTTCAGCCCACTTTCCAAACATTGCAAAGGCTGGAGATACGTCTGGAGAGAACAACAAATAAAACGGAGTTATTCACTCTACTCCTTAATTCCAACTTGGCTCTTAGAGCGTGAATGTAAGTGAACTCTCATAGCTGACTATAAATAGAATATCATGAAAGAAATTTAGAGCTATCTTTCTTTTACTTTCCACACACTGATGATTTCCTTCAAATAGAAGGAGGAATACTGCATTACAAGAAGAAAATTACCCTTTTCCATTATTCAAGGTGACCTTTAAAAAAAAAAAAAAGGTCAGATCAATTGTCCCAAATACTTCTCAATACATTTATTTGAATTTTAAGACATATTATACATTGTCTTGTTGGTCTTCTATAAGCACTTAAGTAGTAGTACACATAAATAGCAGTCAGTTTTGTGGCATTTTAATCCATTTGCTTTTCCCCCATGTGGTACAGATGGGGCAAACACAGCCTCACATGCCTGGATTTGCACCAGGTGCTCAATTTCTCTGTCAGATGCAGAGCTGTGATGTTGCTGTGCCCTGGTGTGGCCCTGACAGCAGCTGGGCGCGTCCTATGTGTGCCCCTGTTCCCTGACCTGGCATCTCCTGCCCACTCAGGAAGTGCAGGTTTCTGGCAGCCTTTCAGGGTGGCAGGAGGCAGCCTGGAGCCCCCAACACCCTTCCTCTCAGGCTGGGAAAGCCAGGTTTCCAAGAGACCTGGGATTGAATACATGCAATTATTTCATTTTGGAGACAATTGCATGGCAACTATCATGGCAGCTGAGAGGTGGAGAGACTGCAAGTTTGCAATTAAAGAGGCGGCACGACTGTGTTCAAAAGCCTTTGAACAACAACTGCTGCTGCTGGATGTTTCTGAAATGTCTGCTTTGTTCAGGAGCCTGTGCATGTTTTCCTGGTAGTATACAAAAAACRTAATAAGAAGTACAGGGTTCTTTGTGTCACTTGACTAATTCCCGGATGAGAAGTCAGACTGTATTAAACTGCTTTACAATAAATACAGRACTTTTATTCCTTTAAGAAGGCAGCATTCTGATAAACTGTAATTTTTAATGCATGAACTGATTAATCTGTGCCAAACCTTTATGGGTTCTTACAGGGGTATTTTAACACTTTTCTGCACATTTTTTGCATTTTTTTCCTTCCCATTTCCTCTAGTATCTGAATGTGTATGCAAACAGCCTCACATCAACACAGTACAAATTTGAAGCACTACAAAGAAAACCTTGCACAATCTTAAAAAAAAAAAAAAAACCAGCCTTTTTTGTTGAAATACACTASTGTTTATGTTTCAGAGATCTTTTATTAGTACTAATACTGTGGTCCTGTGATGGTTTGCTGAGTGCATCAGTGTCATCCTTCTCAAGAAGATGAGCATGTATTTATGAGTCATTTATTTAAAACAATTTATACTACCTTAGAACCTGCAGCTTAGCTTTACACATGTGTTTAAAAATTATTATGAAAATCGTTGGAAAAATAAAAGTCCTCTCTTCAAGTTTTTCACTGGATTTTACTTTGAAATTTTAACTGCAAAAATGTATTCTATCAAAAGCAACCATATGTTCAAACTGAAGCATGAATCTTAATGCCAGAAGATACAAAATTAATCAGTTGCCAAATGGTGTGTGTAAACAGTTTTCAACTTTATGTAAATCCTACAGCTCTTATCTTTCAGGAAATCAGTGAAATTCCAGCAAAGATAAGTTATGGCTACAAGAATTGAACAATGGCAAGGAGCTGGACATTGCACAATGTCAGACTGTATTTCATGCATTTTGTTTATATGTTCAAGACTACTGGACATTCCTAAAAAAGAAGAGAATGGCATTAATTAACATCAGTGACTTATTTTGAAAAACAGTGTAGCAGTTCTGCTAAAGGAAAGCAAGTTTTGAGATGCGTAGAGTAGTTGAGCATAACTTTGCTCCAAGATGCAGTCTTAGAAATGCTCTTCCCATCTCTTCAAAGGACATATCTGAAACCTTTGGGTCTACAAAACTTGTTTACAGTTCTGGAGCCTAACTGGAAACATTCTGTTAAACACTTTCTTATGCAGTTATAATACACCCGAGTGTTTCATACTTCTCTGATGTCCTCGTTTGAAAGACAGGTATCTGCTAATGAAGGCAGGGACCCCCTCTTGGAGTGGTGGATATGACCCCCCCCCCCTCCGAATTATTATAGCTTTGAAAAAAAATCATAGGCTTTCAGGCAGGAATATGGGTAAAAGGGAATAACAGTTTTTACTTTTATATATATATATCTATATATATATATAAACAAGGTGAAACAAGTAACAATAACAATAGCAACAACACAACCCAGTCCCAAACCTAGTGACAGCCTTATAGAAACACAGTCTCCCTCTTGGCGAAGTTACAGTTTGTTGGCAGGGATGTTGCTGGCTCTTGGCTGAGCAGGGAGGGTGTGGACGATTCTTTGGAGGCTGCAGGGGACGTGGTGGTGCGGGTCCCGGCTGGCTCAGATCTCCCGCGGCTGCGATGATCGATACAAAATGGCAGAGGTGGATGGAGAAAAAGTTTCTCTGCAAAACTCACAGCGGAAAACACCGGTGCTCTTCTGGACAGCAAGAAACCCAGAACCGCACAGAGCCGAGCAGGAATCCCGCCCGCTGCGAGACGGGATGGAGCAGAGTTCACCCCCCCCCGAAGCTGGAAATCCTCCGGCCAGGCACAGCAGAGCAAACCACGGTGCCGCCAGCAGGAACCCCCCTCTCCGCGAAGCCACGAAAAACCAAAACTCCCAATCCCCCCCCCACCACACAAAAGCTGTCTCCCACCATTAGGGTGTGGCATAGGTATCATTGTCTTTTTAAACACCCAGCAATTAAAAGGATGATCGGCAATTACGTATCCCAGCAACAAATGGGGGAAGAAAAAAGTTCCCAAAGAAACGGAACAAAAGGAGAGGAATTTTAACCCACAACATCTGATTCAAAGGGAAAAGTGTGAATATTGTCTGTTTTGCAAACTCCTAACAGTGACATAAAGAATAATCAGCTGGAAAATATCCCATGGTCATATAAACTTCAAACTTTTCAGGCCAGAAAAAGAAGTGAGAGAGAAAAAGAAAAATTAAATGGTGGATCACAGAAAACAGACTGGATAAACTGAATTGTTTTACATGTGTGCAAACCTGGGTAATCTCAGTCTATTTCCAGCCTAAACTAAAAAGATTGTACTTTTCAGGTGCTCTTTTCCYAGAGAACCTTCATATGAAGGATCAGTTTCTATTCAATTTTTTTCCATTAAGGATGTATTCTTTTCTTTCATTTTAAACTGTATTAATTGCCTGCATTAACAAATAATATATAGTTCAGAGAATTTWAAATAGAAACCTGAAGAATTTCTCTTGGTAGATTCACTGTTTCTCCATTCAGCTGGTTTCGCTATTGAAGAGATCTACAAGCAAGAAGTGGCCCTGAAAAACAACTAAAAATGTAAAAAGTAGCAGATGAGGGCTAACAGAAACACAAAAAAAAATTACAATCCTCATGAAGTATTAATCCTTCTTTGAGGATAAAAAAGAGGGTGAAGAAAACCGTCAAAAGCTTTTCAAGAGCATTTCACCCTGTTAAAATCTGAAGCAGGAAATGTTGCCAAAGGCAGACTCTGCAATCTGTCATATTAGCAGCATTTAGGGATATACAGCTGCCTAGAAGCATCTTCAAGTTGCTCACTTGGCTTTTGGGAGGGAAGAAAGAGTTTCATTCATAAATCTAACCTTTTAGATGTCTTCTGAATTTCCTTATTTTCTCTAAAATGCATCCTGAAAAAGGAAGAGCCAAACCACAGAAAATTATGTAGAATGTTTATTCTAAATAATTATTCCATGAATTAAGCTGAACGCTTCTATGGTATATTTCATCAGTTTGATCTCCAGAGTTCCCAAAATCATGCACACCGCAGGTGTGCAGCTATAATTTGTACCTAGCCAATGTACACATAAAGCATAAATAGGATTTTTTATTACTTTTTTTTTTTTTTAATCTCACAGAATCAGAATCCATGTGCCATGTGTCGTAATGCAGTAGGTAATAATAATTCATTTCAGTAAAGCACCAGATGCAGCTTTGCATAAAACATCATTATAGATCAAAAACCATTATACATCAAAATCAGTAAAAGTCTGAAATGGTAACAAAATTTTCTTTATCTAATTAAAGTGAGATAAACTCTTGTAGAGCAAATCAATTCTGTTATGCTGCATTACAATCACTTGCTCAGTACAATAGTACAATTTGAAGCAATTGATCCAAGAAGATCAGATCAGATTTGCTACCAAAGGATCTTAATTTAGATTTAGGACCAAAATGTCTTTACTGAAGTTTTGCCAGAACTCAATACTAACCTACTAATAATATGTCAGATCTTCAAAGAGGAAGCCATCTGCTGTAAACATTGCTGATTTATCCAAAGATTCTCATGCCAGTCTCATTAGCAGGAAGATTAAATTAAAATTGTTAAAAATTCTTAATCTATAAAAACTCCAGAAGACTTGCCAGTGACRCAAGGAATACTATCAAAAAAACAGCTCTTGGTTAAAATTACCAACTCATGAACTACAAGCCTGCCACGAATTCCTGTTTCATCAAACTATGATGGGTTGCCAAGTATGAGTGGTTTTGAGGTGGCAGTTTCCTTGAGCTTTCCTTTGGATATCTGTAACCTTTTCTTTTAACCCCCATAATGCTTACATGTACAAGAAGTACAGACGGGACCCCTACTTTGAATAGATAATTCCAAATCTCAGCTATGTACTTCACCGGCAAAGTCAGGTTCTTTTAAATCTGAAACTATTTTTAGATTCCGGAGATTAAAAAAAAAAACCCAAATCCTTCTCAGTTGTAATGGAAAGGAATTAAAAACTTCAATCAAATATTGTAAAGTTTCACTGAGGACAGAACTAAAATTTCATGCATGGATTTATCCCTTATTTCTCCAGCAGGTAATGCCACACATTAGGTAAAACAATATTTTGATTACAAGGTGCCCAGTAACTAAGTTCAATGCAAATCATACATATCAGTGTGCACATTATGGCAGGTATACTATTCACATGCTCTAAATTGGATTAAAAACCAAACATTCTAATTTTATTGCATCTCTTCTTTTCACTTACTTTAAGCCTGCCTTTATCCCACCCATCATTTCCTAGAACTGACTTCAGGGCAACTTGAATGTTGCCCRAAGGGTACAAAATACGCTCAGATTAGCTCACTGTTCTTTCAAGCCTTTCAGTCCTCCCCCAGCAGTTATTCTATTCGAGGGCTGAGGAGAAGGCAGAGCATTGCAAAGGAGGTTATCAAGTTTGCCCCACAAAGTGAATGCTGATTAGCTCTCTCATTAAGTTGCACAGCTACATYTGTTATTAGTGAGTGGTCATAAAATTATTCATCCATTTTGTTAATCCAGCCAGTGGCTTGTTTTTTGGCGTTTTTTTTCCTTAAATTCCTGTAAAAAAGGGAATGTTGGTTGGAATAAACAAAATGCACATACAAATATTTTTTTTATTAGTTCTACTATCCGGAAGAGCAACAAAGTAACTCAGAGCAACAGGACTCTGGGAATTGTTTGCTATCCTGTAGCCTGCTTTTGCTGTGGGCATTTAGATAAACTTTCACAGCAAAAATAAATGGATTTGCATCCAAATCACAGTGAGAAGGTGTTAGTTTGAGGATAGGAATCTGTGCTTCTTTACATGGTGATTTAAAGGAAACAAGGATTAAATGAAAATTAATGAGGTTAATACTTTGATTTAGCTAGATGGTCTCACAGCAGGAGCCTCGAGGGCTCAGCAGCCTTGGTGTCACGTTCCAGAGTGGCTTGGGCAGAACCAGCGCCTGTCCCTGCCCCAGCCCCAGCCTCAGCCCCAGCCCGCACCCTGGAGCACAGCCCTCTCACAGCACATCTATTTTAGAGGGTCAGCTTTTACCAGGAATGTTTGGAGAGGCACAAGTCCAAAGCTGTGGGATTTCTGTCCAGGTCCAACAAAACAGATGCTCAGTACTGCTGCAAGCACAGAAGAGAAGAAAAAGGTTTACTCTAATGTTACCAGATACTGAGAATACTGCACAAGGAATAATTAAAGCTCACAGGAATGAAATATTATGTTGTTCTGCAAGTATATTTATTTCAGAGTTTTCAGGCTGGCGCAAATGATATATTTAGAAATACCCTGTATCTCCCAACTCCTSCCAGAAGAAAAGACCTTAAGACCACAGAACCAGAGAGAATGAAGCAATGGATGATACATAAAGGGAGGTGAGGGTGTGCAAAGAAACACTGAAATTATGATCAGCCTGAAAAAATTGTGCTTTCTGTGCTCCAGCCAGTTTTTACTGGTAAGAAGGAAGTCATTGAACAGTATGTTTTAAAGAAAAACATTGAAAGACAAGGCAAATTGAATGCTTACAAGGCAGCTTTTTCTAATCATGAGGGATACTGGGACAAGTAGATGTAGAAAATGAAAGCTGGTATTCCAGCCAGGCTGGAATTTAGAGTCAATATTTTGAGAATGAACTGATGTGTAGTAAGGCTGGGTAGGGAAGCCTTTGCATGTTAAAGCAGACGGCTGAGGTTGTGTGGAGCAGATAACAAGGAGCCAGATGGTGTGCAAGAAAGTGTGCATATACAGAGAGTATTGTGGTCAAAATGACAGACTGAAGTGATGACACAAAAATGGTCATTTTGCAAGCACTCAGGGTGGATAAAAGCAGGAGAGCATCGTGTTTCTTGAGTCTAGAGAAGAGCATTTGGCAGGGATGAGAGCTTTGATGAGACTTTCAGCTTTGTGGGTAGCTAAAGAGCTGTTTCTTGATGCCATTAAGCAGAAAGAATCAATAAGATGTAGAAATAGCTCAGAGAGGATGCTTTAGAATGTAAAATGTCACTCCAATTAGGTGGCTGATTTAACCATGTGAAATGACAGATTACCAAATGTGTAGATTTAAGATTTCTCAAATAGAAAGACTGTGGCATTAATTTCAAATGGTGTGAAAGCTCATCTCAGCAAAACAATATTAACGTTTCATATAACAAAGAACTTAATAGAAATCTTGATATGCTATTTTATTATTAAAGATGATTTCACATTTCCAGATAATATCAATCCAGATCTTTTCTAATATGCTGGAAAAGTGCTATAATCAAGTTTCCATTCTCTAGCATGTACTTACTTACAAATTGGGTCACTTGACTTTTTTTTGCTATAGTGAAAAGATTTATGTGTTTATAGGGAAGGGAAGGGAAGGGAAGGGAAGGGAAGGGAAGGGAAGGGAAGGGAAGGGAAGGGAAGGGAAGGGAAGTACAAAATTTGCAGTTGCCTTAATCTTTAAAGGCTAGAATTACTAGCCCTCTATTCTTTGGGATTTGTTTTCTGATTTAAAAACTCTAGCTCCTGAAGACATATGAGGGATAATATCAACTTCTGTTTTTAAGACGTTGTAGCACAAATTGCCTGGAAAATGTTATTGGGGTACATCCAAACCCAGAAGCTAGTGGCCAAATAAAATATTCCCAAAAAAGCTTTATTATTTTAGCAGCAGTAAAATRATTTTTCAGATAGTCTTACAAACAAAGTACTGATTTGGACATTTTAATGCTTGAAATCAACAAATCTGTCCCTTGAGGTCCTACCATTAACTCTCCTCAGCATGGTTTTAGTGAGTAAGGTATGGGTATAGGAATGTAATTGTCTTTGCATGTTTATAGCATCTTAATTTGCCAAATATTCATCCAGCTTCAGCAACAAAATTCACTCAGGTGTTTTGTACTGCAGCAGCCCCATTCAGGAGGCTGCAGAGCACAGACACAGGGCATCCCCATCAGGGTAGGTGTTCCTCATTCTGCCTCAGAGGGGCCACCCAGCTAATGTTAGCTCTGCAAGCTTCATCCTCCCCACCACGGGCAACCCTCTCCTCCTGGGTTTTCCCAGCAGTGCTGCCCTTCCTCTCATATCCATTGGCACCCAACTGCACTCTCACCTCCTTATATGGGAATCGTTTAGCTGCACACTGCTCCACAGACTGTTATCTACTGAGAAAAAGTAATGCAGCTTAGGAGAAAGTTCTTCCAGAAGTGCAGATAAATCAAAGTGCCTTGCAACTGGAGTGAGCTGCAAACATCTTCACAGGCAGTTAATAGCAGTTACCATGACTCCACCGATGCACAGAAATGTATTAATCCTCCACAGCGCAGTTGTGTGCTGGGACTGTAGATCTCCTTTGTAAGTAAATTGACACACTCTACAGCTGTTATGATGCCAGCATTACAAGGAAACACAAATGGAGTGATCAGGCATAATAATCAGGTTTTGCCTATTTTAATGAGAGCCACAGGCTGTTGCTTCTCTGAAAAGCAGTGTATAATGGTGAAATCAGAATTTATTCTGAGCAAGGCATTGCTTTGCTTCTGCCATATAACCTGAGTAGAATTCACACCCTGTCCATAGCACATACTCAGACTTTCACTTTATTCTTTGATTGATGCTGCTGGGTAAAAAGCACAAGGACAATGACTGACATAACCTGATCGCTTTGGTAAGAGTCCTTCACAGCTTTAATATCCATAGCTTGAATATTGCATTCTCCTGTTCCTTACAAAGATGAAAATGACCTGCAAGAATACTTTTCTGTCTGCTTTCTGCTTTGAGATGGCCACAGAGCAGCTGAGAAAGGACTAAGATGCAAAACTGAGAGGAAGCAAAGTAAAGAACAGAGCACAAAACCTCCTATTGTTCATCAAATTTGCACCATTCAGAGAAAATCAAGTCAAGCATTCTACAACTAATTCTAAGTGAATTTATGACCCACACGTATCCATGTTCTGTCATACCTTTTCAGACTGATCTGTGTCATTCCTTGACCGCACAGTGAATTCTTGAACATAATGTAATGGAAAAGACATCTTTTGCACTTATATTTGCTTTAATATAGATGCTTACTCTAAAACACAAAATAATCCAAAGTTATAAAGTTCATTTTTTTAAATTGCATAGCATGGCACAAATGACAGCTTTAGAGAAGACTAMAATTTTAAATCAGGGCTCCATTAAGGAGTCTAAAATTGTAGTCTCCTGACAACCCATATTATTACTACACAATGACATCTTAGGTATATTGCTGGAGAATGCTGACTATAATATCTCTTTCTGGTTCTTCTACACACCARCGTTAGATAGCATTTAATTGATTTCACTGGGATTGGGATTCAACCSAATAGAGAATTTTTTATTAAACAAAAAAAATCACCTGCAGTCAACCTAACATGCTCGAAACATTCACACTGCTATTCACACTCAACATTCAAAAATTATCTCAATTGTTTTTATGAATGTATGTGACCAAAATTCTTCCCATGGTGCTCAGCTCACCCACAACACTGGCACGCTTTATTTGTACGAAGTCAGACTGGTGTAGTTTGCCATGCAACTCAGGTAACTTAAACACGTCTAGTGAATTATTTTTATGTATATGAGCACTAGGAGGACTATTTCCCCTCCCTACTTGGGTTAAATCTAAGTTTTAATAAGGGCAGGTAATCTAATTCAACCTCACTAAAAAGGTCTGGATGCTCTGGGACTTCCACAAGGCCACAGATGATTAGTTAATAATAGAAAACTACCGGTTTTTGGGATGAGTGATTATCAGGATTACAGTGAGGCTTGGTAATGGAATCCAAGCAAGTGGCTAAAATTATATTGAGCCCCAATGAAGGAATGGTCGCAGATTACCTGKCAAGAATACAAAATGTTCTCATGCTCTGAAGCCCATGCTGGAGCAGGCTCCTGGCAGGGAACAGTGGGCCTRTGGAGAGAGTTTGCTTGTAGGGCTGGTGAGCCCATGGGGAATCCACACTGGAGCAGCTGGTTTCTGAAGGATTGTGCACTGTGGAAGGAACACAAAGAGATGGAGGTTCTGAAGAAGTGTAGCCCTAGGAATGGATGTTGGAGAAGTTTGTGGAGGACTGCCTCCCATTGGAGAGGAGAGAACTGAGGAGGGAGGAATGTCAAAGGCAATTTGTGTTGTTCTTACCACAGCCCCCATTCCCCATCTACYTTTGGCCACTGGCTAAGGGGAGGTGAAAGAATCAGGAGTAGAGCTGAGCCTGGAACAAAGTCAGGGCTGGGTGAGGTGTTTTATAATTAGACTTTATTTGTCATTATTCTACTTTGATGTGATTATTAATGTTTATTTCCAAGTTGAGTCTGTTTTGATGGTAATAGGTGAGTGATCTCTCCCAGCCCTTATCACAACAATGAGCTTTCCATGACATTTTCTCTTCCTTCTCTATCTAAAAAGAGGGAGTCATAGAATGGCTTAGTGGGCACCCAACATCCAGACAAATCTCTCCAACATACCAGCTGAAAATTAAATCCTACTTATTTATAGATCACAGCAGCATGGCTCTTTTTTATCACATTAAAAATTAAAAACAACCAAAAAAACTTAAACAAAATAAAAGACAAAAAAGGAGTTTATTAATACACATGGAGATCTGAAAGGATTTTTGTTTCCAAAACAGAGTGGTGTTTAGGAGGCAAAAGTAATTTTCGTAATCCTGACATAAGTTGAGAACATTTAATATCAGTTTCTGAAGTGGACTGGATTAATCACATATACATAACTCTTCTACCACCCACACCCCTCAACTCAGGATGTACATTTGAACACGCAGTCATCTTCCTTTCCAGGTATCGAAAAATAATATGGCTAAAGAGCTATACATGCCTCATGTCTTTATTGTATCACAACTTTGAAAGGGAGAAATTGTAAAGGCAAAAGGCAAAAAAMTTTTAGGCTGACCCCATAAGTGACATGTCCAGTGACAAGCAAATTGGGATACTGTAAGGATAAAGTTGGCGTAAAATTCAGTGGGGTGGGTCTGATGTTTAACTGTTTTATTGAGTCCCACCTGGGTTCTTCCATCTGCAAATTGCCAGGACAGGCTCTTGTTTAAGTGTCATCCTCTATGGCTCCCACTTAGATTTTGAGAAAGGCCTACTTGGATCAAGTAGAAAAGTACAGAATTGGAAAAATCTCTTATATGCTTGCTCTCCAGCCCAATAGRTAACACAATAAGTAAAAGAATTCTTTGGGTCTAATTTAAGGGAAACTATTAATGTTGGAGGATATGAAGTGCTTAGAAATCATAGATTTAAAAGGATGGTACTCCTTTCTTTACAACCAAAAAATAATTCAGCTCAAATTTCTGCTTTTAAACTCAGATTGCACTGGACCACATTAATATTTCACAGGCAAATACGAAGATGTTGAAACTCATTTGGGAGAAAAGACAAAATTACATCAAGTCAGAATCACATTCCATAACATTTGAGTCTGGATAACAGGCTTCAGCAAGTCCATAAATCCTATTTGCTTTCACTGACCTGATGGAGTTTCTTTGGCTCATCAAGAGGGAATGTCCATGTGGAAAACAGTTTGTTTCATTTCCAGAAGCATATACATACACAGGGGCTCTAATGGCCTAAAGCCCAAACTTAAATTCACTGCATGCCTGCAGTGTGTCATATTCCACCAGGAGCCAATGTGCAAATAACATATTTCTATTTTTAAAGTCTGAAAAATGTCACAAAAAGCTTTTGGCATTTACACGACTCAGACAATCACACATACACCCTCTAATTCTCTCTGCAGGTAATTTCTAATGTTCACAATATTACCACAGCATGAAATCAGTAAAAACTATTAAAGTAAAAAAAAGTTCTTCCATATAGCCATTAAAGTATGCCAAACTAGAAAAAAAGAGAGCATTTAAAATGACAGCACTGACAGTTACTCCTTATAAAGGGAAATCAAAATGTAATGCACTTAAACAAAAAATKAAAAAAAATACACAAAGAGGTTGATTTAGTAAAATTCAGCTCTGCAACTTGATACAAACCAGTGAAATTGTACAAGCAAGATTTTCACCTGTGTCATGAAACAGAAATCCAGGTAAAGCAGTTCTGTCATTTTTCCATGTAGCATTTCCTTAACAATTGTATTCAAAAAGATGTGATAATCTGTGTTTTAAAAAGAAACAAGTTAACAATACACAGTTTCATATCTTCATTTGAAGACAGCACAGTACCCGTACCAGCTGCGTAGGTTATGTATTGTATGGTATTTTAGTGGGAGTCACCTGCATAAACTCACAGTAACAAGGGAAAACAACCCCAAAAGCCTGAAATCTGTCCTGATGACAGAGAGGAAGCATAAAAGTGATTTGTCACTAGCAGAAACAAGAAAGAGGGAAATGGAGCTGTAACAAATATTCACATCTTCCAGGGTGGAGTGGGAAAATACCAAATGAAATGTGGTCACTCCATTTGTGAAGAATTTGTAGATATGTGTTCTCACACTTTCTCTCCAAGAAAAGATGAAACTAGAAAATTAGTTCAAAATAGTTGAGGTGCGATTGCCAAAGGGGTGATAGTGAGGTTCATGGTTTGGTGTATAGCTGTATGACATGTATGTATGTGGAAAGGGTGCATATAGCAAAAGGATGAGTATAAATTCACAGCTGAATTGTCATTTCCACCAATCACCCAGCAGAAGACAACAGGCACGCTTAAGACAAAGCAAAACTTTGGTTCTTCATTCCTCAACCTGCCTCATACATACTCTACAATTTTCCAATATCTTTCTGCTGTGTTGTGGTTTGAACTTGACTGAAAGCCAAAAGCACCGCACCCACAACGTTCCCTCCCTCGCCACCGGAGAGGCAGAAGGGAGAGCAAAAGCCCAATTAACACTAAAATTTATGGCCTTTAGATAACATAACATAATTGAGAGAAAGATACTTATATGCTCCAGAAAATGGTCAGACAGGCTGAATAACTTAAGTTGCAAAATAGATTTATTATTAAAAACTACTAAGAATACTACCACACCAGGGAGGGGAACAGAGATAGGGAAAACTTTACAAGGAGAAGAAAATAAATAAATGGACATTTTTAACACACCTGTTATTCTTTCCAGGGACCCATCTCTTTCTCAGGTTACCCCTCTCCAACCGCTCCATGCCTTCCCACACACAAAGGGGGGCAGGTATGAAAGTTTAACATAGATCAAACTACTCATTACAGTTATCGACCACCATCATAGGAGAAGCGTTCTTACAGCTCCAAGCTGTGGAAGTTCTTTTCCCAAGAAACAGTCAGGGTATAACTTCTAATGGCAAGGGATTCTTTCCTTTACCTCTTGGGAGAAAGGAAAAGCAGTTCTCCAAGGCTGACCCCACTATCACAATTCTGGTAGAATATAACTTCTTCTAAGCATCCACTTGCTTCAGACAGGGGGCCGGGACACCTCTTCCCCTCGCAGAACACTACCTCTTCTAAGCGTCAACTCACTTGAAACGTGAGGTGGGGGCCAAACCTCTTCCCCCTTTTTTTGGCTTCTTATAAGTTGTGTCCAGTCCTCCAAGGCCAGTTTTTTTCTCAGAGCAAGGTCGCTSTCCTTACCTATACAGGTCTCTCATTGTAGAAATAGTCCTTTCGAGCAGGACTTTTGTTTTCTCCATGTTCCAGAACTACAACATCACCGGTCTTCTTCTTACTGTGATCTTGGGTCTCCATGTTTTTTTTCTTACATCTTCTCACCCTCCTGCTCTGTTTTTCCCCAGTGCATAATACTAAAACTAAATACTAAAAACCTAAAAACTAAATGATGGCCTTGCTCTATCTTGATTTGAATTCTTCTTAAGTACAAGACCATACGTCATCACAGAGGTGTAACCAAACTGTGCAATTGGCCCAGGCCTGAGCAGCAGCCTGTCCATCAACCTCAGAGCCATAATGGATTGACTCTAAAACACAGGGGGCARGGCTCCTTTTGCTGGAGAAGAAGGAGAAAGCTTCTAGAACTTCCTCACAGGAGCCATCTTTGTGGTTTTTCGGTCCCATCCCCCCACCACCAAAAATCGGACTGAGTAGAACCAGGACATGCTGTTACTCGTTTTTTGACTAAAAATAGGATACCATCTATAAATTGTAAGTCCCACACTACTCTTCTGGATTTTTAYGTGCTACATTAAAGGAGGGTATTTTAACCTTGAGACAGAAAAGGACTTGAGAGAATTTTGAAAACCTAAAATTAATTGAGATGCCTGGCAAGCAGAAAATCTGTTTGTCTCTGAAAATAAACAGTTCAGACATTTAGGTAAAGTGTATTTTAAGTACATAAGAGATACAAGGCACTAATCAGCACTTTTAACGCTGAACAGTGTGCAAGAAACAATAGAAGCATCAGGAAAATAATTTAATTCCTTCAGTGTTTATTCAGTTCATTTACTTTTAAGATTATGTGTTGACTAGCAGCGTAACTATCATTACCTATTGGCAACTGAATCTACATATAAAATAGAAAACTAACTTGGTTATTCAACTTGAGTGGGAATGATCATCACCATCCTTAAAATGGAAGCATAAGAGGATAGTGGGAATAACGTTTTCCAATGTCAWAATAGTAAATGAACATCACTGAGTTATTTGGCAGACATTCTTTAACATTCCCCAGAGAGCCTGGATTTCTAATTTCCTTTTGCACTTTGAGGACTTGATTGAATTTTTTTAAAAATATAGTTTTTGCTGTTACACTGCAAATACCMCAAAAACCTATACCTGTCCATATTTTATGTTGTCTGTATGGTTGCTGAAAAGGCAGAAAAGCTGGCACATTTGTGACTGGGAGATTTACCTCAAAAAATAGCACAGGGTAGCACAAAGATCTTTCTGGCTATATAAGGCTATAGCTGTAATAACTATCTCATGAAAATATTGATAATTTGGAAAAAAAGCAAGAGACTTGAAAGGCTTTAGAAACTAGGTTAAAAATACAAGGCTCCAGGGTCCCATCTTATTCTTGTAAAAACGTACTGTGTTGCCAGTGTCATGAAAAGTTCCTGGTCTCCACATCCAACACCTAAAGCATTCTCGATTGTATTCCCAGGAGACAAAAAATGAATAAGGAAAGAGGCATTTTGTAACACAAAACAAAAATAATGAATTCAGCAATAAACCTGTGAGATCGTTAAATATGTGTGATTTTTTGAGTATAAAAAAAGCTACGTATAAAAATAGGTCAGTTTCCAAGAGAGCATAAAATCACAAGTTAGTAAATGTCAAGAAAGGAAAAGGTTACAGAAACTGACGCTATCCTGCAAACTCTAGAAAACTTACAATTATGCAATATCMAGCATAAGGGATGTATGATAAGAAGATTACTTCGGAGAAGAAAATAATGGTTTTGATGTAATTCTTGCATTGTCTTACTTTGCAACATCTGTAACAGACTCTTCATAACACTTTTTATTGCTGAACTGTTATCAAACACAAAGTCAGAAACAACTGAACCATAAAGAACCATAAAAGAACCATATAAAGTTTAGCATAATTGTGATGAGCATTGATAAAATTAATTTTTGTACACAAGTGAGCATTCTGCTACTACTCATAATATAATGAAATGGCAGATGCTTAGAGATATGAAACCAGAAACACTAAACTGGTTTGGTTTGGGTTTTTTTCCCTTCACAGTGATAAGTTAAAAAACTGTTCTCTCATATAGAATTATATGAATATTTGTTATTTATTTCGCTGCTTCCAAATACTATAAAGCTGTGAAATAGAACAGCTCAAAGACACAGAAGTCTAAACTGATCATTCATCCACATTGATTTATAGCCAGACTGGTAGATATTTAAATGGAGAAAAATAAGTTAATTGACTTATAGTTTTTGAACAAATAATAGCATGAATTTCAGTAAGTAGAATAAACTCAGAGGACTTCAAAATTGCATGAATTATATGAATCTTTGAGGCTTGATCCTAGAAAAATTAAAATACTCTCCAAATTTTACACAGGTGAATATTTCTAGCCAAATTATGCACAAGTTTAAATCAGAAGTGTTGTACAGGTGATCCAGGATGTTTGGAGCAGGTTGCCAAGGATTCTGTACATATTAGAGAAGAAAGAAGAGACCAAGCACTGAAGTTTGTAATACTCAGTCTAAAAGTTACTACTTTATT
This sequence comes from Malurus melanocephalus, assembly GCF_030028575.1. Lineage (NCBI taxonomy): Eukaryota > Metazoa > Chordata > Aves > Passeriformes > Maluridae > Malurus > Malurus melanocephalus. The sequence continues at coordinate 2,456,580 of NW_026623312.1, read as the reverse complement.
AACATTATTTCCTCAAGTGTTTGTATACATGATATCTCTCTGTCTCCCACTAACTTTAAAGTCCAAACCCATCCAGACAAAAAGTGGGAATAGAATGATGGTCCTGAAGTCATATGGAACTGAGCATCTTGCTGAACAAGAGTGAGGGATTCATTCCCAATTTCCACAGTAATAATGAGGCCAGCACTGAGCCATTCTCTCACCCTGCAGCCTGGTTGTCCAGAAAACATACCCACGTGACCTGAGATATTCTCAGGTTATACAAGAGGGGGGTGAGTAGCAAAACACAGAAGCAGATTAAAAATAAACTTAAAATCAGATAGCATTAAACCCAATATACATGGAAAAGCTGCCTAACAAAGTGTATATACCTACTCCTCCTTTCAAACAAGAACAAGCTGTTCGAATTTGAACAGATTAGAAAACTCAGATACTCACCATTAATACAAGAGACTAATTTTAAATATCAGTGACAAGGTCAGGGCTAGGTCAAGAATAAATCATTACTAAGAAAATGCTTAGTCACTGTCTTTGTCATTTTTTCTTGGGTTCTTTTCTTTCTTTAAATGAGCAACAGGGTTATGTGACAAAGTCACCAYTGACTGCATGTTTTAAAATATGCCTTATTAAAGCAAAAACAATTTATTATGTTTCTGACATTATTTCATATGGGAAAAATGATAATTAGTTGTACCAAATTATCACCTGTCTCAGGATACCAATTTCAGCTATTGTTGAGTGCTTGTCTCAGTTGGCCTTCCTTTCCCACATTCTGTGAGTGACATTTTTAAAATTAATAACAACTTTATATCATACATAAAAGACGACTGAAAAAAAAATCATGAACATRTTTCTGGCTGAAGAATTTGTCCATACTGTCATTCAAAATAAGAGGAGAGTACAGCTTCCACATCCTAAGGGTCTCAAGAAATTCACCATTTCTCACTCCTCAAAATCAAGGAACAATAATTCATAACTTAAAGCAAGACACTTGGAGGCTTTCTAACACAGTCTTTGGCAAAATGTCCTAAAATATTTGGTTTGTCTATTTTTACTGTCAGCGTGTTGAAGAATGAAATTCTTTTTACAGTACAAAATATAAGAGTTGGCAATATATTTTTTTTTGCTCTACTTTGATGTCTTCAGACTCTGCTATGGCTTTAATTTATTGCAAGTTTCAAGATGCTACATTTTAGCACTGCGTAACTCAACATATACACAGACTCCTGCCAACTCAGGCAACTTCATTTCAAGTTAGGCGAGGGGTTGTTCTCCTTAGATTTTTTGGTGCAAAGATGCATGTATCTTTCAAAATAACTCAAGATTTTGTGATTCTTAAGCAAGCTGTTAATGAACAAGGTATCTTTTTTCCATCAGTCAGGGCTGGACTGAAACAGGACAACACCATATTTAGTACAAAGTCTGAAGGAAATTGTAGAAAGCTTGCAGYTATAATGGCAAAAGCTATTTGAAGCAGTGAGCTAAAGAAAAATAAGAAAATAAATGACAGGACAGATCGAAAAACTGAAAGTATTTTGGAAACTTCCTAAAATAGTCTGAAACTCTATGGAATGCCCGTAGAATGTAGGGGCCCAAAATCAGCCATGGAATGCCCCACTTGGAAACAGTTCGTTATAGAGTTAGTGGCTTTTTTTCTGCTTTTAGGAAAGGAATGTGGAATACAGAAGTACTGGACTAAAAGCCCTGATAAGACTGAATTGCCTTCTTTCACTTTCTACTTCAGCCACTGAAATGTTAATGATTTAATTCCTGTTTCCTTTCATTTTCTGCAATGTGGACAGCCATATTCTATACATTGAACATATTCTAAACATATAAACACATATTCTAAACATTGAAAGTTTACATTGGCCAGTAGTGATTACAAAAGATATTGAGAAGAGAAATATCATTTATTCTGCTGTGACAAAGAAGGGAAGTYTGATTACCTGGCCAGAAGCACAATTTAGTGTACCGTGGCAGCAGTCCTTCTGGTATTAGAGTGTGGATGTCAAAATGCTTTTAATTGATGTACTTTGCACTCCTTGTGCCTACAGCATGATGGCCAAAGTGGGAGCCACTTCAGCCAATTTCTCCACTCCACAATGGGAAACTTTACACTAACATGAATCTGAATTTTTATTTTATCTCCTTTGTGGCACAAAGGGCATATATTTGACACATATTTCTTGTGCAAATCATTCTCCAGAAAATACAATGGGTCACCAATGTTGCCTTGTCAAAACTGTAACCAGGTTGCCCCTCTGTTTGTCACGGCTGTGGCCACATCTGGAGAGTTCTGGATAATTCTGCATTCCCCAGCAGAAGAAGTTTATTTACTGACAGGACCAAGGGCACAGGAGCAACATGAAACCATTTAAGGATCAGGACTCCCTGCTGTGGGAAAAGCTGAAAGAAGTGAGGATTTTAGCTTGGAGAGAAGTTAAAGGGCACCTGGAACGATCCAGTGGGAGGATATAAAGAGGAAAAGAGTAAGGTACATCTTGGAGATGCACATTGAAAGGATGGGAAGCACAGTCACAGCTGCAAAAAATGAAATTCTGATTAGATATTAGATATAAGGCTAATTAATAATAATCACAATGAGGCTGATCAAACATTGAAGCAGGGGGTGAAAAATTTTAGTCACAGGAGATATGAAATTTGACTCAGCCCTGAGTCAAGCAAGAGGTTGATTTTTGGGTATCCCTTCCAACAAAATATAATCTGCATCTATGGGCTGCATAGGGGCAATCAGGAAACAAAAGAGGCTTTGTCAATCAGCGTAATCATATATAAATATTTGCCCATTGTGTGACAACGYCTCAGTTAAATCTCACCCTAAATGGGTTTCAGGATATGAATTCTAAATCAAATCAAGACTTAGAATCTTTTCAGTATTGCCCCAAGTACTTTGGATTTACCAAAGCTTGTACATCCCATCAAGTCCACACATGATTTAAACATACAGCGAGTTACGATCTCATCAGACATCATGCATAGGACTTAATAGTGCAGATATACTAATTAATTTGGAAATTAAGACCCAGTTCACTCATCTTATGCTTTCTAGACACCATGAGTTTCCATTGTGAATTGTGTGAATTTAAACTCAACAAAGTCATCCTCTTAAGAGGCAGAAAAAATGACACGTCTGTTCCAGTCCCGTGAAAGCAGATCTTTTGGCACTGAGGCTGAAATATTTAATTAACAATAAAAGTGCTACCACCACAGGCCTTTTAAAGAGAATTTTGTTTCTTGTTTCATTTCCCAGTTAGTTGTCAAGGTTCTTTTTATTTCAGTTCAGCAAACTGTCTTCATCCAAAACTTGTTCTTCACATTTTATGTCTACCACCATCCATCCATTCCTATTATAATTGTTGCCCAGGCTTTTATGAATTACTCACAAAGAAGGAACATCAAGCAAATGCATTCATTTGTGCTGTTTTATGAACAACCACTTTGTTGGATGTTGACATAAAACATTTGTGACAACCTGTTAGAAAATGAAATTTGCCCTACAAAGTTCACAGAGAAGAGTCTGTCAAAATAGCCATCAACACAGATGAAAAACAAAACAAAACCCTTATGGAATTATTTCATATATTTCAAGTGATAGAAAACTCTTTAAAGTGTTTAGGTCAAAGGCTACATATAGGGAGCAGCATGTCAGTCAGGCAGAGGAAATAGTGCAGAGATTCAGAGAAAGTTTCATATTTCCTCTTCCCTCTCTGCTGAGCCTTCGTTGCCTTTTTTGACAAGGAGATATAATGGGAGACAGGTTTAACTGACATGTAGGGGGAAGGTGAAGGAACAAAGGAAGGATGTGAAACAGGACCCCACAGAACAGAACAAAACAAAGTGTTTCCCTCCACCTCAGCAACCCAGCTGGGACCATACTGCAACAGCGCTTCAGACACAGCTGGCAGTTTTATGGTTTCACACAACTTTTTGTTCTTCCTCATAAAATCACAGAGACTGAATCAGGCCTCAGCCTAAGTTAGAGATATGTTCAGTTGCTGAACAAGCCTGGGGATGCTCTGACTGGTGCAAGCACAGAACACCTCTCACTGTATTGCAGTGCCTAAGATACATAAGAAAGATGGAGGCCCCTCAAACCGCATTAATTCTTGGAAAAGAATGGAATTTAAAATATTTATTATGTACAGTGCAGTCTGGTTTACAACTTTCCTCTTTTTTCTGTTCTTTATATCTCACCTTCGCCTTCTTTTTATCTCACCTTTTTCCCTATATTATTCAGAGTAATGTACAGACTTAGAGGGATGACAAGCAGTCAGACCAGTAGAAACTAAAGTGTGCATGCTGCCAATTGTAAAAATGTTTCTTTATCTTTTTTCTGGTTTTAATCATTATGAAGATGTATTTTCATGGTCACTTATGCTCATGCCTGAGCAAAGCTTTAAAAAGGCATTATACTGCAAAGTTTTCTAACTAACAGATCCCCAGCAAAGTCAGTGAATATTAGACATATGAAATAATAATCCTTTCTGTATCCGTTCAGAAAAAAGTTACATGCTATTTTAAGGTTATTTTACCATATCTTGCTAGTAGGTTTAATCAAACTTAACATTCATTAGAACGGGGAAAAAAAGATATTTTTCCCTTTTCATAGCTACACAGAAAATGGAAGCACATAACAGCTTGGTAAACCTCTCTTCTTTTGTTCTGATATTTACTTTGACAGCTCATAAAGAACATAGAATGCATTTATTTACTTTCGCGCATTAATTCAGTCAAATATATAATTGCCTTTCTGATATAGTACTGATCTATATCTACCAACCTTCAGACAATCCAAATCTAATCAGGCTCCATGTCAGYAGTTAGAAAATGCTACAGACCACTGCTACACTGTTGCATCAATACTGATATAATAAAGCTATGAAGAAATATCAATACAAATATAGATTTTTGTCCTGAAACCATGAGGATTACACTATACTAAGAAGTCAAATTAATTGTATTTCATATTGTCTGAGTTAACTCCAATGTCACAGTTCTACCAATCATGTATTCTGTTCTACAAATTTCATGAAGTCAAAGAGGAAAAACTGGTTTTAACAGATCATAAAACAGTTATTCATTTTTTTCTGTTTGCTAATCATTTTTTTTCAAGAGACACATCAAATATGCAACAAATTTCAAAGCTATCAGGGTGTCTGACACTGTAGCCTAATGTTGCACTATGTCTGTCATAGATCATTAAAATAATTTTATTCATTTTACCACTTGATTGAATGAGCAAATAACTCAGAGTGAAGAGAAAGGGAAACCTTAAATGCGAGAGATCACCCCTTTTGAAATGGCATCAGTGTACACAGTGATGCTGTTAGATGTACAGCAAATGTATGCTCATCAAACAATGAAACAATATCAAGTAACAGGTTATAAAAGGAAAGAGCAGAAATAACTTTCCCTCTGATTTCTGGCATGCATAAAACATCAATGAAGAGCCTGTGAAATTCAAGGAAACAATGTAAAAGGCTTATGAAGCTGTGAATGGCTGGTCTCCTCACAGAATCACAAATGAGTTTGAACATTTACATCACACTAACTAAAGTCCTGATGGTTGATTTTCATTTTTCCAATTTTATGAAGCAAAAGTTACACTGGATTATATGGTGATTTAAATGGTACCCATGAATATGCTCCATTCTTACATTACCACTGCGTTTTCCCAGTGCATTCTCAAACTTCCAAGATCTACTGCTAGCGAAGGAATGCAGCTGGCAGAAGACAGATTGTTTTTAAAATATCCAATGAAGAACTACAAAAAGAGCCTCTAAAGTAAATTCAGTAGCCCAGAATTACATTAAATGTACAGAACATGCTGAATCTCTACTGGAGGATTTTCAGTGTCTCAAGAAATCTATATAGTTTATGCAGTTTGGAACATACAAGTGAGTACACAAGCATGTATGCTCCAAAAAATATATATGGCTACTTCATCTGTGGGACAAAGTTAATTGAATGGCTTTAGACAGAGTTAGTAAAGGAAAAACACCTAAAATGCAATACTTCCCACATACTTTTAGGAACAAAAGAAGCCAAKATAAATTATGCAGCTCTGTGATTCATACAACTTGGCTTTATGCTAACCAAATCAAATATTAGAGCTTCCAAAACTCACAGGATCAACCTGCAAATTAATGAGCAGTACACTGCTATTTAGTATAATTAAATCTCTGGCGAGGAAAAAAAGAAAAAGAAAAAGGTGAAAGTAAAGTTGCCAAAAATGTTTTAATGGGCTTGGCATAAATTCCTTTGCAAGCCAGTAATGCTAAAATAAAATTTCTAAGCTTTTAAGTAACATAAAGAAAACAATAATAAATTTCTCCACTTTTTCTAAATAATCAGCACGTAAGAAACCAAAATAAGATTGCTGCTACTACAAGAATAGAAGGGACTTAAAAATGTGGTTTCTGTACAGTTTCTTTTATTTCCATCTTAAGAAGCAAAATAAAACATTAAATGCCTGCTAATAGAGTGCCAGGCATTTGCACATAAATAGCAAGAGAGGTTTYAGAAATCCAGTGATCAAAAAAGATAACCAAATGATTACCCACCCACAAGCACAGAAGTGAGCAAGACCAGCAAAGTTCTGTTGTCACTATTCTGTCAGCTAAATATGCCAAGGTGTAGAGTCTTTTTCTGATCCATATATAAAGACTACGCAGAGGCAAAATAAGCATGAAATAACTATTCCTCAGAGCACAGATGGTCTCACTACACTAATGAAAAGCAAAGGTTGTGATTAAGAGATAATATAAAATATTCATGTGGAGCAATAAGTTCAAGTAAAAACACTGCATTGAGAAAGTCCCCTTATAAGCAAGGGTTACTGAACTTCAAAAATTTTGCAGCTCCCATATTTGTTCACAGTGAGATCAATCCCTAGATTTCAAATTTGTGAAATAGTAAAACAAAACAATCCAGTTTATGCTGGTTTGTTACATGCTATGTGGGCAAAGATGCATGCACAATCTCAATGCACCATTTTGCTGTAGAGCTGAGAGTCACAGTCAAATGTTCCAGCATGTTCTGGTCATCCATCTATTGCTTAATCATGCAGAGAATGCTCTTTTTTCTCAAGAGACAAGATATTTTTGGGCTGCATAAAAGGTATGGATTAAGACATTAGGACAGAGTGGTCTTGGGTATAGTCTTATTTGCATCACACTCAGTAAACTCTAAGAAATCATCATCACTATCACAATGATAATGTAGTGCAGGGGAATCAGGAGGAGGTGCTGCTCCTGGTTTTGGTTCAGACAAGGGAATTTACACAAAAAGAGGAAGATTGGGCTGAAATAGATCCAATAGCTGTTAGYCTGTTTTAAGAGCTTGGGAATGAATTAAAATGCATTGTTCATCAAATCCTTAAAGGCCTACTAATAAAATACAGGTGGGAACATTGCAAAGGTAATGTTGTGCAGTTTTAATTATATATTCACTGCTATGAGTAGCAGGAATAATATGATTTTTTCCCTTCCTAAAGATGTACCTGGACCCTATTATATTAGAGAGGGTGCAGCATCTCCCTTGTTTATTCTGAGGAACAGTAATGCCTAAATTTTAAAGCACCCTTGAGAGGCTTTTTGGGAAGAAAAACTGATGGAAAAGGAATGAGTTCAGCAAGGTGTCTCACTGTAACATCAATGGAGATCAAATTCAGGTTGAGGCATAACAGAGCAAAATTCCTGTGCATCCACTTATGAAGCAACAGGTTTATCTAAGCAACAAAAAATATTCACACCATTCCAGCCTTTAGAAACCCTTGCTTTCAGATACCATGAACTCTTGAGCTCTTAATTAATTAGTTCCAACATTAAGAAAATAAAATGTATCAATCCATCTTTCTTAATTTGTGAAAATGATCCCACTGTTGGGACCCACAAAGTCTGATTTATACAATACAAATGCGAGAGAAGAGTAAAACATTGTTGCTGTTTTCCTACTGCAGTGCTTGTGCCTAAATTACTTCCTTCCAAAATGATTGGGAATCTCTAGGTAATGCAGAGACATGGATTGCGTCAATATTTCACTTATATATGAGTATATATCGCTCTAGTTCATCAAAGTGTTAGGATGATCTCATTTGGGGTTCTCTGTTACACGTAGATTTTTAGTAATTCCTACCAGGAAATTGTCTCCATTCTCCAGAGCATGGACTTATATTCAGGTGTTATGAGAAACGTCAACAAATCAAAGATATTAAAAAATGTTAACCAATTTAAAGTATATTGATATTCAAGGATCAGTACTAGGAAGATTCAAGGAATGGTGATCTCAGTTTTGCCCTACATGGATATTGAGGCACAGCTGTGTCTGATCTCCAAGTCATGTGGACTTGGGGAAATGATGGAGTGGTGATTGTACTTCTCACATTCACATGTCCCTAGCACAGATTTACCAGCTGTGACAATTTCTCTGCAGCAACCTTTCTTTAAAACTTTTTCTTTTGTCTTTTCATGCAGTAGAGCTAAACAAATGAGATCTATACCATCTTGTACCTGAAGTGCAGAATTTATACAGCAAAATAATATAAACTATAAAAAATAATATTAAGAATTATATAGGATATTTTAATGGGGTAGATTGCAATACTAGCACTGAATGAGAATTTTTATTTTCCTATTCTGTGGATAAACACAGAGGAAAAAAGACTCTACCCTAAACAGCTCACAGAAAAGGGCAAGTAGAAAACATCAAGCAGACTAAGAAAAGTACAGATAAAACAGATAATAGCAACCTTCCTTGGTACTCATTTTGAATGCTTTAAGAAGAGGTGTTAGAATTCAGTGACCTTACTGGTTGCAATCACACAAAAGAACGTCAAAAGACAAAACTAGCAGAATCTTTGCCTTTTTTTTGTYAAAGACTTGTTGAATTTCTCCTTCACTGCTGATCTTGTTTCTCCCTCAGACTGGCCTTGCACTTCTGATAAAGTGACTATTTCCATCATTGTTCTCCTGATGGATTTACATTTTTAATGGAAAATGGTTGATGATCTCTGTAAGAGAGAGGCAAGAGGCAAGAGGYAAGTCTTGGTTTACATTACATGTTTCCCCTTGACAGAGTGCACAAACCACATGTGCCTACAATCTAGAGCATGGCAGATGCTGAAAGCCCAGCTACTTCACTCAAAACAGTGAAAGGGGTTCATAAAGAGCTCTGCGCTGTTCCAAKGGACTGCATTGGAAGAGACATTGGTTGTTTCAGTGCTTCCAAATTAGCCAAGAGTTTCCTTTTTGTCTGCCACCTGGGGCTTTTAGGAGGGACTTTGCAGGGGCAGCCCTGCTTTGGCTTAATGAGAAGGCCCTGCCATTCAGAGCTTAATATCAGATGACAAGAGCTCCCACACTGCCAAATATCTTTTGTGAATATCTCTGTCCAGCCCATTTTCCCATAGTCACGTCTTAAGGCATGGATCTTTCCATTGGCATTCTTTTTTTCTGCAAGTCATAACTTCATTTGCCAAATGAATGGAACTTAATTCTTCATATTTAAATATAGCTTGACATGGTTAGAGTGAAGGTCAGACAGCCTGCCCTCAGCAGAATTTTTCATTTATCTCACATTGATGTATACGAGGTCTGACACCTTAGTCTGTCATGTCACCGGCTCCCATCAGAACCAAGCCACCGAAAGAATGGATGATTATTGATAATTTTTGTGTTTCTSCTTACCATAAATACAAAGTCGAAATCTTTCATCTTCCTTCTTCCACAAGACTGTACAGTATTTTTTATAAGAACTTCATTGTGTAGTCACTTCCACAATACCACAACTTTACAGTGAATCTACCATCATGAACAATAGCTTAAAGATTATGCCACATGAAAGAGAATAATTTTTTTAATTGTGCTGTGCATGATTGTAGCTATCAATCTGCTTTTGTCTTACTATTTTTTTCCTCTCTTTACTTCCTAGCTTCCCTTCCATCCTTTTTTTCAACCACAGTGTAAAATGTTCTAAATAAATGTTACAGCTATATCAGTGAAACAACAGGATTTTTTGAGTACAAGGAATATATTTATAGAGTTTAATGCTTTGCCCTTTATGTTGTAAATCTGCTAAATTATAATAATAGTATCATTAATGTTTAATCTAAACATTAGAAATTTAGAAATTATTCTAAATAATAGAAATTTAGAAATTATTTTAAAACGTAAAACTAAAATTGAGGCAGGTGAGGTGCGGGAGACAAAATTTTAGATGTTCAGGCAACTGAACCATTCAATACGGTTAACTGGTGACACCTGGTGACATCTGGTGACACCAAATTTRGTGGAAGTGCTCATCTGTTGTGGGGCAGGAAAGCACTGGACAGGCGGGATCAATGGGCTGAAGACAATTGGATGAGGGTAAATAAGATGAAGTGCCAGGTCCTGCCCTTGGATCATAACAACCCCAGCAGTGCCACAGGCTGGGGCACAGTGGCTGGAAAGCTTCCTGGGGAAAAGGACCTGCGGCTGCTGATGACAGCAGCTGAACATGAGCCAGCTGTGCCCAGGTGGCCAAAAAGACCAAGGGCATCCTGGCTTCGATTAGCAATAGGGTGGCAAGCAGGAGCAGGGCAGTGACTTCTGGGCAGTGGTGAGGCCCCACCAAATCCTGCGTCTGCACCCCTGACTGCAAGGAACACATTGAGGTCCTGGAAATGTGTCCAGGGAAGGACAATGGAGCTGGGGAAGGGTCTGGAGCACAAGTCTGATGMGAAGCAGCTGAGGGAGCTGRGGGTATTCAGTCTGAAGAAAAGGAGGCTCAGSGGGGACCTTATTGGTCTCTACAGCTTCCTGAAAGGAGGATGGAGTGAGGTGAGGGTCGGCCCCTTCTTCCATGGTAACAAAAGACAGGACAAGAACAAATGGCCTCAGGTTGCACCAGAGCTGGTTCAGATTGGATTTCAGAAAAAATTTTCTCTCTGAAAAGGTTGTTAAACACTGGAACAGAGTACCCAGAGTGGTGGTGGAGTTACTATCTTTGGAGGTCTTTGAGAAACTGGAAACTTGCAGCGCTGTGTTCTGGTAAACAAGGTGGTGATCAATCAAAGGCTGGACTTGATGATCATGGGGACTTTTTTTCTGACCTAAACCATTATGTGGCTCCATGATTTCATGCTCTCTGCTAATGAAAGAACACCATCCTCCAGACACCTCTGCTCCTGCCTCCAGTTAGTTCAACCTGCTTGTGTCAGAGGAATTGCCTGGCTATCCATGGACAGGAGGGATCCTGTACAGCATGTTTCAGGCAGAGGCTGATTTTTCTCACAGGAAGAAAAGRGAGCCTTAAGCTTTGCTTGTACTGCATTATAACTCATGGTAAGTGGGAATATGTTTTCATTCCTCCATATTGCACAAGAAAGTGTACAGATGATAACCTATAGGGCTGCACTCTTCATTTTCTTCCATCTAGTCTTTGTGTTGCTGTCTGAATGCAGTCTTTGGGATGCCCAGAGCCAAAAAGCATACTTATAAATGTTTCTAAAATCACAAAACACAGACACATCATTCATACTAAAAGCAGTAGCAGGTATGATRTGTTAGACAAGTTGATTTGATCTTTTGGAAATGGTTTAGTATCAAAAATTTTGTATGCCATATATGAAGAAATAGTGCCAGCAGGATATTGAAAACCACAGAGAGCTCTCTAGGAAACATTAGGAAAGAACAGGGCAACTAAATTAATACCCAGGGAAAATAGATACTATAAAATTGGATCCCTGCTGCATCAACCTTTGTGGATGATATTGCCAATTTGGAGAACAGTGGATTTCAGGGGGTTTTGTAACCAGAATTTATATGGAATATTGCTTAAGTCTCTTATTTTTCATTGGAAACTACAACACTTTCAAGTATAATGGAAATAACTCCATCTTCCTGGTATCCAACAAAATTGTTGTCTCAAACTACATTATCTATTTGGATTCACAGTAAAATTGTTGAAAGATGAAGCAGTGCAGAAACCATCTGTCAGCTGAGACTGAGGATTAATTGACACAATTTTCTTAACGTCTTTTACACTTACACCTCATGTGATAAAAGAGTACATCTGTTGCACTTATTTCCTTACAGAATAAAGCAAAAGGGAATAAATGCCACATAAATATAAATTAGGAGTGAGTAGTGTGGGTAAATATAATTACTTAATTTAAATTCTTCAGTTTCTTTACGTACAACTCAAGGAGCTAAATAACRTTCCCTTATTGTTGTAAACTTAACTTTGACAAGCTTTTCTGGACTCTTAAACTGAAACTTCAAAATTTAAAATGCTGAAATAATAAATTCTTCAAGAGTTTATCTTGCTACTCTTCCTGGTGAAAATATCTTTGCTAAGGAATTTTTGAAAAACATAACTGACAAAAGCTTGAGGTTGGAAAAATCGCTTTTTACCTGTTAGTTCCAAGTTCCATTAAAAAATGAAAATGAGAGCTCTTTAAACAATAATGTGAGAAGTTCACAGTCTCCTGTCAAATTCTGGCTTCAAAGAAAATGATGACTATCTAGAAGGAATTTTTTGCCCCTCTCTTTTAATAATAAGCCTGTTGAGTAAATAATGTCATATCACCCCTCTGTCTTATAGGGACCTGTAATTCCAAAATAAGCAGCCACTTCCTTTCACAGGTTTCTTTTTGACTTCAGGAATCTGTTACATAACACTGATTGACTTGCACTCAAAGGTAATTGTTCTGAAAAGCAATGAAACCTTGACTCTTACAAGACACAGAAAAAAGCAGTTTCCAAAACATCTTCACTTGACATAAGACAGGCCTGAACTTCAACATGCATAGTAAAAGAAGTATCATTTGCACAAATGTGAACTGCAAGGATACATTTACCAGGGTCAGAAAACCTGGGCACTACTTAATCTGGATTAAAGATGTACAAATAATGAGTTGCACTTAAAAGAGCTATGTTGTCAAAACATTGCTCTTTTAATCCCTGATAAATTATGGAGTTTACGAAAATAGATTTTTGCAGATAATTAAAGACTTTTTAAACGTATCTGAGAAGCAGATTAAGTGTGAATCCAGTGCTGCTAAAGTAAATTCAGTGTCTGTCACGAGTCTTTGTACTTCACCATTTCGTTAATCCACAGCTGGATGTGTATATATTTTGTCTTGGGTTGATTTTGTGCCAATTCTGTTCGGTATTCCTATCCTGTTGGCCTGTATGCCCAAAAGGTGCTTGTGCCTTTAAATGCAACCCGGAAGAAGGGGCAGGGGTGGCTGGGAAGGCGGTGCGGGCAGTTTAAAAGCTGACGCTGCCACACATCCTGGGCTTTTTGGAGTTCGGCTTTTGTTTTTGCAGCCCGGCTCGGCGCCAGGGGAGTCCTTGCTCGCTTTGTGCAGCAGAGTTACAGTGTTGCCATTTTAGCTAGCTCGGGTTTGCTAGCTTCWGCAGCTTTCCCTGGACAGACCCCCTCTGCGGCTCCTGTGATTCTGCTTTGGAAGCATTTTGGCGACTGGCGGGGAGAAGCTGCGTTGGCTCCATCTCTTCCTGGATTCTGGAAGAAGCCAAGCCAGCAACAGAAAAACACACCGAGCCCTCTGTTTCATCCACAGTGAAGAAAGGACTATAATCCAAGGGTTTTTTGCCTGTTACAGGAGTGGCCACTGGGTTTCTCTTTTTTGTTTCTTTTTCCCGGGGACAGGAGCAGCCATCTTTCCTCCGCACCGCCATGTGGCGAGCAGGAGGGGCAGCAGGGCGTCCCTGGACTTTTAAATATCTAATGGTTACTCTTTATCTGTGTCCTGTGGGCATTGTGTTTTGTTAATAAACAACTTTTTTTCTCTTCACTTTTTGCCTGGCATCTATTTCATATTGGTGGGAAAAAATTATCAAATTTTTTATTCACTTCAGAGGAAACATTTACTCTGTAACGTTTTTCTCTGAAAACATTGTCTTAAACCGAGACATTACTATAGTCCAATTTTATTTTATGTCTAGACTTTTCACATTTAAAAATTCCATATATCAACTCAGCTTTAAGGTCCTTTCAGTGCATCAGATCAGAATGCATTAGGTTTTAAAACAAAACAAAAAACTTCCAGACTGGATGACCTGTTTTCACCCCTCTCTGCCTGCTAAAAGTGGAAAGTACAGGAAGAGATTTCCTTAAGGATGTTTACATAGGTCCTTTGTTACCAGAGTTGTGTCTTATTTAAAGCTGAATAGTATACCCTCTTGAATTTACAGAAAAAAATAATTGTAAAATCATCCTATTGCTTCTCTCCAGGTCATCTCCAATTTATAAGAACCCACAAATTTTAAAATCCATATATTACTTCTGTCTTCTTTCTCTATGGTGGATAAATGTCTTGTTCTGGTTGATTGACAGTTCCCTGACATGAGGTCAACAGCAATGAGCTTCATCTTCAGGCATTTTTAAAATCTTTCTAAATTTTTATTAAGTTAAATAAAGCTATGTTAATAATTAAAACTTTGAGTTAATAGTTAGAATGCTCTTTAGCTCATTCTCCTCCTACTGCCTTCCCTTCCACAAGAATACACAGTCTATTTTCTCACGAAGAACATCACAGAACTTGTGATCCTGTATCTTGTTCCTGGAGCAGGTGCTCACAAGCTTGAAAAGCCATGCACTGAGCACACCCAGCAGAGCGGCTCCATTCCCGTTTAACCCATTTCAGCCAGAGCCACAGGCAGCAGAAAATCATAAGGAGCGAATGCCGAGTCTGCAATTAGGACRCCCACAGAAACCACCGGCGGTAATCCCGGCACGTCAAAAGCAACAGAGGCTGAAGAATGAAAGGATTATGTGAGGGCCCAGCTACAAGATGACATGCAGTGGCCATTTTAAACTCAAGCATAATAACTTTGTATAACATTTGAGATTTTCGCAAGCCATCACACATAGGACAAGCCCTGCTTCTTATGTTTCTCTATCACTTCCCTGCCAAAAGTGGTGTTAATAATTCTTTAGGCTTTGCTGCCTGTAGTTTTCTGATAATGTGAACAAAACAGACATATCAACTTCCTAAATCTAAGATAAAAGAAAATACTCCAAACATTATTTTTCCAGGAGCTCTGAAACTAAGCAGTTGAACTTAAGCAGTAAAATATTCTCTTCTTGACATGTCTCCCTTTGTCAGCTGTGTGGACTTTGCCAGCTGCAGTGCTCAGTTTGTTGCCTTCATTGCCCAACCAGCTTCATGTGAATCTGCTATATGCCAAAGAGCAAAACCAGAATAAGTGTGAAGATAAACAGCCCTGTGTCTGCATCTAATCAGCAATGCTAAAGTTGTGGGGGATATGAAGGGCTTAACTGGCAGATCCAATCCCTTTGTAAAACAGAATCCATGATAAAGGAGATGTATTTTTATTGCTGTATCTTTGAAAATAGAGAATGCAGGTACCATTGAATGGCCTGGCCAAAAGATCTTCTCATGTTAAGTTGCAAACCAGACACAGTAATAGACAGGTAAGGAGGTCAAAATAGTCTATCTCTTTCCTGCTGAGAGTTGGTTTTGTTTTCAAAGCAGTTTTAGGCAATGAGAGAGATTCTTGACTCCAAAAATTCAAAGTTGGCTATGCACTGAATACCCTCTGTTTTCATTTTACAAGACTGTATTTGGAATCCCTAGYGGAGAAAAAATCTGGATCCGTGTAATAACCGCTACTATTTCAGACAACAGCTGGTATAATATTCTCTAAGAWTAAAAGGAGGATTGATTCACTGATTGGTAAAACTGCACTTTCAATCCTTACATTTCCATCATTTTGCTGCATTTGGCATTTGCAGCCCTCACCTTTGGGATACTGAGTAAGAAAAAGACCACAGCTGTGACCCATATTCATGGATTTCATKCAGAATAGTTTAAATAATTTATTGTTATGTGGTGATGGAGTTACACCCCATAAACTCTTCAGACCTACAGAAGTCTGCATATGCTTTATGGCAGCATTTCCCTTGCATTTACATTTGTAAATCCAGTCCACTGTTACCATAAGTGAGGGAGCAGTTAAAAAAATACAAAAATACTTACCTAAGGGAAAGAAAGTCAAGCATCCTTCATTGTGTTTATACTGCACATTGACACTCACTTTCTACAAACATTCAAACTCTCTGACAAGAGTTTTAAACTTTGATGAACACTTTTGAGTTGGCTCCACATGCTGCCTCATATGCAAACCACCCCTTCCAGATTTTTTCAATTTTCCAGAACCTGAGCAATACCTATTTTGATTGTCCATTAGTGCCTCATGGCATTTGAAACAAATGCTTTTTTAGATTTAATTGAATCCCTTGTGCTTAGCAACCATTCCCGAGTTCCTCTCAACAGAACCATCCCAGGGCAGCTGCTACACCCAAGGTGGAGGGGAAATGCAAACCTGCAGCAGCAGCAGAGCAGCTGATTTTCTATGGGGAGAGGAGGCAGAGAAGAAGGAACTGTTGGACTGGGCCATGACAGGCCTGTGGGAAATTTGTAGGAGATGTTTGACTTTGCTCTCCTCTTAAGGTTGGTTGTTTTTTCTTTTCCCCTGGGTTCATATCTTCTTCACCACACTACTATAGTCCATTTCTTACCTTTCTTCTCCAGGAACAAATGAGGATTTTGCCATTTTCCTCACATTGTTACCTATTACTACAAGAAGTAATGCATTTCAGTGAGATTTGCATTGGGCTTTCTTTAAGTGATAAAATCTTCTTCACTCAAGCATAATTGCATCTGCATGAGGATATCTGCACTGATCTAACCTTCTGCTGTAGCAACACTGGTCCTTCCTTCCACAGACAGGCAGGAAAGCTACAAAAAAAATGAAGTTATAAACGGTAACTCCTGGAATTCATGAGATTTTGAGTAGCACATCCACAGAAACATTATTAGAATGTATTTATATATTCTTTTGTACCTGGAATGAAGTTATTTATTGAGTAGATAGATAAACTTCTCTATCAGTGAATATACATACTTGAGACCATATGGATAAGTTGGCAGTGCCCTAGAGCACAGGAAGGCCGAAGTTCCTGAGTTGTCTGAAACTGTAGGATCTCTACAAAGTCATGGTGTTTAAGTGGTTAGTTAATTTTCAATTTCAATACTTAGGTATTTGCTAGCATGAATATTTTGTCTTTTTTATGTAATAAATTCTACTTGCATATTTTTATTAGGCTTTCAAAGTATCCTACACTTTCACTAAATGATTTGGAAGATGTTCTTCACTGCCTGCATGGTCCCTTGCAAGACCCAGACAAGGTGTGGAAGAATGACATAATGCTGCCAGTATCTGCTCTTAATGTATCTTCCAGGCATTTCAGAAAATTTCTTTGTTCCCAATTTATCCRTGATCCAATATGACAGGTAGAGAGGAAAGATAAAGCAGCTGGGAGCAGGAGGAAAGACGAATAAGGTTTTGCTTTCAGTGACAAGTACCTACCTTCTGCTCTTCCTTGCCTCGGGTGCCTCTTGCCGTGGTTACAGCTCAGCCCTCCACAACTCCTCATCTCCTGCACCCCACTCTCCCATGAGCCCTTCACTCATGTAATGTTAATAACACTTTCCCTTGGGTCCCAGTATCACATTTAAACATTCACTCAGCCGTGAACATACACTCAATCAGCAGAAAGAACAGTCGCTCCACACATCTGCTGCAAATTGTTTTGTCTTTTGGCAGGGTTGCCAAAAATAGTTTTTCTTTGATTGACACCTCTCTCACGTCTTATCTTCTGAATTTCCTTCTGCACTCAGAGAAATGGACAGTCCTGAAGGTACACTCGTGCTGTTCTTTCTCCCCATGGGCCAAGGATGCCTCAGGTCTGTACCTAACCCAGCCAAGACCAGGGGGCCTGCTGGACATTTTTGTCAGTGTCCTTAACCATGATACCACTGCTGTGTATATAGTAAATGAAGAGTCTTTAAAAAATTGGGATTTTACAGTTATTAAGCTCAAATATCTCCTCTTGCCCTGTTTTCCTTTTTCCTCATATCCTTCCTTCATCTTCCCTGCTTTCTTCACAGTCTGAGTCAGGAAGGACATGTTTTGAGGGGACATATTAGCACAGTTGTATTGTGGCAAAGTCAGCAGCCTTGTCTCCTGTTACCTTTTTTTTTTTTTTTTAAATAAGCCATATTTCGCACCAAAAAGATGGCAAGAAGGTCAAATTTTTCAATTTTAAAAACTACAGTGGTGTTTTGTAGCATAAAACTTAATAAAACATCAATCCATCAGTAAAGAGGAGGGTTGGTTCTTTACACTGTTTTATCTCCTCTTTACTTGGGTTTATACTTTTCCATGGGATGGAAAGGCTTGGCTGACTGGGTTCCTGAGATTTTCCGAAAATAAACACAGGAAAAAAAATGGGCAATCACAGATATAGTTGTGTCTCAGACATTTCCAAAAATGGTACTACACAGAACAAGAGATTTTACTTTCTAACAGAGAGACAGATCAGAAATGCACTGTGGTTCCTTGGCTGGGATGCGTCTATGTAACAAATTGCAGTGCCACTCCAGGTTACTCCTGCCAGCCCTAAGGATGCTCTCTGGAGGCTGGTAGAAGCTCAGCTGCATTATCTGGGGACTGTGAGGAGTCACAAGCTCCCAGGGGCAGGATCTGCATTCCAAGGCAGGGAGCTGCATGGTGCCAGGCTGTAGTGTCCTGACTCCTGTTCAGCTCATTCGGGGTGTTGCTGTGGGGTGCTGCTCTGGGCTGCACTGACAGGCCCAAAGTGTTCTGCCATTTGGCCTCCTCATGCCTTGCAGGGAAAATAATGCAGAAAAGGCAGACACCCAGTATACAGTGAGCTATTGTTGTCTGGCCACTCGATTGACTGGTCCAGTCCGACACTCCACCTATACCCTGTGATAGAGGCACAATCAAAAGAGCACAAATGCACCAGCTACCACGTAGTCATCAGCATTTCACACTTGCAGCACACTGTAAGGATTTTGGCTATATGCATTTCTACAGACAAAATAATCCAGTGATTAAAAGTCATGCTTGAACCTTTACTGCCTTTRCTTCAGAGAGAAGCAATTTGTTTACAAGCATTAAATGCAAATACATACATGTTCAAATATATTGAAGTCATTACAACCCTCTGCTATTGTATAAAGGAAAAAAAAAAAGAGGTAATAGAAGCCTAGTCTTCCTTGTACTTACATAAGTAGAGCTGGCACATTAATCCTTTCACTTAGAGAAGAATGAATGAGGWAGACTGCAAAATCTTTACGAAGCTGTTCAACCAATAGGAAAAAAAATAGAAAAAAGAGACTAAAAGGCAAAACATATCTGACAGATGGAAAGCATTCACCAACGTGTGAGATATGGCACACCTACTCTGTTATATAAAATTTTATTTTTAAGACTTTGAAGAGTCACCAGAGTTTTTAATGCCTTAATTTGAAAATTAAAATGGCTTTTTCTTTCTGTTAATTTTTGTTCTTTGTTAAATCAGCATTTGTTTCCCATAGGAACTACAAAATTTTAATCTATARCTTATAGCTGGAATACACATAAAATCAAAACTACACTTATAAGTCACCATCAGTATACTGTGTGGAATTAAGGAGCACTTTTACTCATCTGACTCACATGAGTTTTAAAATCTCATACTTGCAGCTAACCCATGACTGTATGATGGAAGAGAAATGAAGCATGGATTAAGAACACAAAGAAGAAACATTATAAAGATGTTCCTGCACCTTAATTATCTTCAGTTTCAATGCAGAACCCAAACTGTGCAAGCTTCAGTGGAAGAAGTCAGGAACTTATGCAACTTGGTTAAAATCTGGTCTGACTTTGTAAGAAAATAATAAGACAAGTGAGCTTGTATTTCTTTTCTTTTTTTTTTTCTTATAAGCATTTCAGTGATGTGGGGTTCTTACCCCGCTGTTACACTGGTGTGAAGCTGTGTCATTCATAAGAAACTACAACTATGATACAGCCAAAATAAATGTTTTACTGAGGTATGCTTCTGATGGTTAGTCAATGTAAAGCATCTATAAAAATAAATTTGCTGAGGCAAAAGTGGTTGGAGCTAGCTGGCATATTTTGGCAGTGTTCAGAAAGCAGAAAGCTTTTCCATAATATTATATTTACCATTTTATTTTCATTACAGTTGTGTCTATAAGTGCTTCCTGAAAGTGGTTGTAGTCTAAATACAGACCAAGGGTCTCACCTTTGTTATTCCTGCTGCTAATGCATCAAATTAAACACAAAAACCTGAAATATACCTAAAGGAATTACATGAGATGTAGAAATCAAAGACAACAYTAATTACTTTCCCAAAAACTGTGTTTCATTTTCTAAACACAGGCAGATAAAACTATAAACATTACATAAGTATGTTTCCTTGCCAGATGGGGAAAAGGGGTTGAAATCACTGTCAGGTGCTCTCTCACATACATCTGTCTCTGGTTTTGACCCATCAGTTTTGGGATACCTTCACTGGATTCCAGAGTGCCACCTCACTCTACTTGAGGCTTGTTTAGGAAGATTTCCTTTCATGCTGGAGCCAATGACAACAGGAAACTCTCAAAAGATGTTGAGAAACACAACCCCTGAGTTTCCCTGTCATCCTACAGACCTATTTTTAAACATGCATATATATATATATGCATTATCATGTATGTTTCACTTTTCTCCTCACCCCAAGCTACAAAGGCTATGAAAGATTTACATAAAGTTATTGAATTATAGTTAACTTACAGATGGGCTCATTTAGCAGTGAAGATTCCTTTTAGCAGTGAAGATTAAAAGAAGCATCAAGGATACCATTATTCTCTTTGTAAAAATAATAAAGTCTTAAAACATAGAAAAAATTCCACAGCTTAACCTTTCCTGTGCAAGGGGTTCCATTAGAAGAACAAGCTAATAATATCTGATTCTCATTTAAATGAGTCATCCAGTTATCCCATGAACATCAAGGAGCAGAATGGGCTAGAACCTGAGGATAGTCTTGGCCATTGAATGTGCTCTGAAAGTATCTGAAATCTTAAGATCTGTAAACAGAGAAGAGAGATTTACTATAGTGTTCAGAAGAGCATAACACCACTTCCTTTATATGCAGCTATGAAGAGTTGGTCCATGCTCCAGTTTCTGAATTGAAAATGACAACATTCATTCCAAATACAGGCAAAGAGGGTGGAAGGGAATAAACTTTGCTCTTCATGCCTTTCATCATGCAGAAAGTTTTATATATATTCACAGTAAACATGTTCAAAAACAAAACAAAAAGAAGACTGAATAGCAAGGTAATTGAATTAACCATTTGCCCACATGAAAGCACAAGTCTTTCACAACTGAGGGCTACAGATCTGGGGATCTGTAGTCCACACAGAAGCACTGCTCATACTAAAGCAAATGAGTGCAGAGCCACTGTAAGAACTAAAGGATTGGAATATGAAAAAGAAAAAACAAAAAAAAACCACCACACTTTCATGCTATTTCGAATGCACAAAGTACAATCTTACTCCTACTATTTGAGGCTCACAAGGAGAGACAGGCAAACGCAAGATCTTTCAGCTGAGCTCCAAAGACCAAAAGCTTTGCATCAGTTTTGCATCAGCCATCCAGTTTAGAAGATTTCTGTGCCTCCAGCTACTCAGAACATGCGGAGATGACACTTGGATAATCACCACATTCCTAAATGGCAGCAGAGGAAGAACAAACTCCCTATGACTGACTGACACTTGGACTCCTATGAGGGAGATCTCCCTCTCTGTTGGGGTGTAGTTGGCCTCGGAATCCTCAGTAGCTTCGGCTCCAGAATCCCAGTGGCCAGCCCTGAGTTCCACTAGGCACCTTTTGCCAAAGGCTCCAGGACAGACCATTGCTCCCAGCTGCAGAGTAGAGCACGTTCTTCACCTCTAGTCCTGTCCTAACTGGGCCAAGAGCTACCGCATGAGCAATTTCCTGCTTGATCTGGGTGAAGGCTTGCTGCTGTTCAGGGCCCCAGTGAAAATCGTTCTTCTTGAGGGTGACCAAGTAGAGAGGGCTCATGATCTGACTGTATTCAGGGATGTGCATCCTCCAAAAGCCAATGGCACCCAAGAAAGCCTGTGTCTCCTTTTTGCTGGTTGGTGGAGACATTGACGTGATCTTATTGATGACCTCAGTGGGGATCTGACACTGTCTGTCTTGCCACTTTACCCCAAGGAACTGGATCTCTCGAGCAGGTCCCTTCACTTTGTTCCTTTTTATRGCAAAGTTGGCTTCCAGGAGAATCTGGATGATCTTTTCTCCTATTTCAAATACTTCTGTTGCTGTGTTCCCCCACACAATGATGTCATCAATATAYTGCAGATGTTCTGGAGCCTCACCCTTCTCCAGCGCAGCCTGGATCAGCCCATGGCAGATGGTGGGGCTGTGCTTCTACCCCTGGGGCAGCTGGTTCCAGGTATACTGCACGCTCCTCCAGGTGAAAGCAAACTGAGGCCTACACTCTGCCGCCAGAGGAATGGAGAAGAATGCGTTGGCGATGTCAATGGTGGCGTACCACTTTGCTGCYTTGGACTCCAGCTCGTACTGGAGCTCCAGCATGTCCGGYACRGYWGCGCTCAGYGGTGGRGTCACTTCATTTACGCCACGATAGTCCACAGTCAATCTCCATTCTCCTTCAGACTTGTGCACAGGCCAGATGGGGCTGTTGAAGGGTGAGTGGGCCTTGCTGCCCACCCCTTGGCTCTCCAGTTCTTGGATCATCTTATGGAGAGGAATCACAGTATCTCAGTTTGTTCTGTATTGCTGGTGATGCACTGTTGATGTTGCAACTGGAACATGCTGGTCTTCCACCTTGAAGAGTCCAACTGCAGATGGATTTTCAGACAGCCCAGGCAAGGTGTTTAATTGCTTGATGCCATCTGTCTCTACAGCAGCTATTCCAAAGGCCCACTTGAATCCCTTTGGGTCTTCRAAATACCCACTTCAGAGAAAGTCTATTCCCAGGATACATGGGGCCTCTGGGCCGGTCACAATGGGATGTTTTCTCCACTCCTTTCCAGTCCGGCTCACTCAGCTTCCACCACAGTCAGGTCTTATGATCCTCCTGTCATGCCAGCAATAGAAACAGATTCTGTCCGCACATGTCATGATGGAATAAATGCGCACCAGTGTCGACCAAGGCCTGTGGATCTGCTGTGCCAGGCRAACGAATCCACACAGTCCAAAAGGGATGGTTCTCCCAGGCCTCTACCTGGCTAGAGGCAGGGCCCTTCTAGCACTGGTTATCATTCCTTCCCTGGTCATACATTGCAGAGGTTACTTCCAGAGGACTGGACATGTCATTCTGCCTTATGTTATGCTGGGCATCTTGGTTATGGGAAATCAAAGCTAATTCTCTTCTGGTGGAGCTTCCTCTCTGAGTGTTGCCTTTCTTCAATTCAYGCACCCATGCTGCCAGGGCAGAGGTGGGTTTTCCGTCCCACCTTCTCATGTTTTCCCCATGCTCACACAGGAAGAACCAGAGGTTTGCTCGTGGAGTGTACTCTCTTTCTCTGGTTGGGGGACATCTGCCCCTGGTGATAGRGCCTTTGGTCTGGACCGATGCGATTTGGAGAAGGCGCTCCTTAATCTCCTTCCTGAGCTGCTAATGATTCTCCTCCATCTTGTTCTCCACCTTCTGTATACGCTCTGACAGACTTGTTTCTACAGCTGAGATTCTTGCATGTGTTGGGCCATGCATAGTAYCTGCGTATGCCCGGAGCTTCTTCACCACAGCAAGCACCATCTCATCCCCCTCATTGCACTTCATCATTGCTAAAGCAGAGGCATATTCTTGTGGCCCAAGTCGTATGAGTTTTAGCCACATCAGCTGTGTACATTTTACCACGTCTAGGCTCCTGATTGTTTTGTCATTGAGAAAATGATCTCCAACACTGCCAGTTCTCTCAAGCATTTAATCCCTTGTTCTATGGTCTTCCACAAGGTTTGATGTCTCTGGAGATCTTCTACACATTTGTCTCTTTCCCTCACACTTTTTAGGAGCCATGCCCAGAGACTGAGAGTTTCAGGCCCCCTTGCAATGCCTTGGTCAATAGCTGCATCACCTGACAGGGATCCCAACTGCATCGCTTCACCACCATCAAGCATCACATTATCACCCGTGGTGTCCCAGGTGCAGACCAGCCAGCCCAATATCGATTCATTAGGCTGTTGTTTGTAATCTGTACTTAGGCCACAAATGTTTTCTGGGGTCAGAGACTCAACAATAACTTCTGGTTCAGATTCCCCTGCCGGCTGTGAGGTTATTGGCTGCCCATCATCATCTACTGAGCGAATGGATTTGGTTTTGTGTCTGGACAGGGGCAACTGCTACTGGCTTAGGCTTACTGTCTGGTTTAGCTGCAGCCTGAGTGACTGGGGTGTCTGCTGACTTGTCCTCTGGCCCCTCTGGCTCTGTCTCCTGCCCTACAGCATTGAGCAGTGTGCGATAAGCATTAACCAAGGCCCAGAATATTGCAATGGGCTTCTTTTCCTTACAGTTCTCATTGTACTTCTCTTTCAGATTTTTCCCCACCTCAGCTGGGTTCTGAATTTTTTCAGGTGGGAAGTTAAAAGCTATTGATTCAGAAAACTGCTTCAGTATTTGGACTATATTCTCCCATATCCCAGACCACTCAGACTTTTCCACACATGGGCAAGGTGTCTGGGTAGCCCCTCTGCAAAATTAAGCCCTCATTCTAGACATGCTGCAGACCATACAGAGCATTCCTACCAGATAAAACACCAGGAAAGAGGTATCTTTAAGGTCTAGGGGAAACTGAACATCCTCAAAAGGTGTCGTGCCAGATTTGAAGGGGAAGAAGGAGATGAAGGGCTGGGARACATCATCCCCTACTTTTCCTGTAGCAGACTGGCTATAATTACTAAGAATACCCCAAAACAGGTTACTAAGACTAGGATGAAGAAACAACAGAGCATACCAATTTTCAAAAGCTCCCAGTACCTCTCTTAAACTTTTATAAATCATCACTACCACACCTATAAATATAGCAACTCTGATTCATGTCCGTGATCTATAAAGCCTCCATGCAAGGGACAAAATGGTTCCTATATGTGGATAGGCAAATAGGCCTAGAGACCCGAATGACATAATTACTTCAAACAGCATGGTGACTTCTAACGGTAAACCACTACCAAGCATTTAAAACCAAAATACAATTATTACAATTTTTCTCTTCACTTTCTCAAGCCCCAAACGTTGGGCAACAAATTTTGTCTCGGTTTAAGACAAGGTTGTCAGAGAAAAAATTTGCAGAGAAGTGTTTTCTCTGAAGTGAAAAATTTGGTATTTTTTTCCCACCAATATGAAACAGACGTTTGGGCAAAAGTGAAGAGAAAAAATAAAGTAGTTTATTAACAAAACACAGTGCCCACAGGAGACAGATTAAAAAGTGACTGTTAGATATTTAACACTCAGGAACACACGCTTCCCCCTCCCCCACAGAGCAGCTCACCACGTGGTGGTGCAGAGAAAAGATGGTGGCTCCCGTCCYCAGGAAAAGAAACAAAAAAGAGAAACCTACATGGCCGCTCCCGTAACAGTGGCAAGAAAAACCTGGATTGTAGTTCTTTCTTCACTGTGGATGAAACAGAGGGCTTGGTGTGTTTTTCTGTTTCTGGCTTGGCTTCTTGCGGAATCCCAGACAAGACAGAGCCTCACAGCTTTCTCCCCGCCGGTCACCRAATTGCTCCAGAGGCACAATTACAGGAGCCGCAGAGGGGTCTGTCCAGGGAAAGCTGCTGAAGCTAACAAACCCGAGCTAGCTAAAACTGCAACACTGTAACTCTGCTGCACAAAGCGAGCAAGGACCTCCCACAGCACAGAGCTGGGCTGCAAAAGCAAAAGCCGAACTCCAAAAGCCACAGCTGAGCAGCAGTGCTGGCTTTTTAAACTGCCCGCACCGCATTCCCAGCCGCTCCTGCTCCTTCTTCYGGGTTGCATTTAAAGGAGCAGACACCTTTTGGGCATACAAGCCAATGGAATAGGAATACCAAACAGAATTGGCACAAAATCAACCCAAGAAAAAGTGACATGTAGTTTGTGTGGGTACTTGTAGCTCTGCATATGGGTATGCAAACAAATGGAAGAGAAGACTGAATGCCTGCCAAAGCAAAAAGGAAATAAATAGCAGGGAATTAAATGGGTTTGTTCAGACTTCTAAGAAACAATTATAAGGAAAAAAAGAAAACCCAAAAGCATGAGAAAGCACTTAGCAGTAACTGATCCTCCTTGGGACCAGGATCATGCTACAGGATCTGTTCAGGTACATCCAACTTCAGTGTATTTTTGTAAAATCCTAGTTTTTTTTAAGCCAAGAGGGTTAATTAGTTATGATCATCCATTGTCATCTACCACATACTATAAAGAATCTCTGTCAATAAGGTCTGAATAAAACCTGACACCTAATGAAGCAGGAGAACATCTTTTAGGGCACAGACAATATTCACGTAAWACCTTTGGTCCTGCCCAGCTGTGTACAGTCTTGTGGAAATTTTAACTATGTTCATCATAGGACTATCAGCATAAATTCTCTCCCATGCAGAGTACCTGAAGAGAAACAGGAAGCATGGATGGGATGTGAGCAGTGGCCAAGGTCTCTTCACTGGCATAAATTGTATCCAATTCTAGTCCATATTCACATTAAAAACATCAATCCACAGGGAAGACAGCACAGCCTTGCACTAGGCATTGAAGGACTTCATTCACATACAAACACAAGAAAACAAAACAAAACAAACAAACAAAAAGAAAGGTTTAACATGAAACAACAGAAACAATGAATGCTCTGGATGGGAAGAACCAGCAAATGAAGAAATCCTGTGTAACAAGCAGTCTGGCTGAGACTGTAGCACAAATTGCTTGTGTTGCTGGTTTTGATATTTTCCTACACACAGCCCTTTTTCCCCYGCCTGTCCTTCCTAGGTTCTCTGGTCCTGGTTTTCAGCAAATTTGGAACCAYTGCCTTGTACACCAGCCTCCTCTTTTATTAGCAGAAGAGCCGAGAGGGGATTGTCACACTACTGCTGGTCCAGTTTGTATGTTTTACACATGTATAACAAATGACTTTATTATAATACCATGAGTTATTGGTGAACTAGCGTCCAGAGATGTGGGAAATTTTGTTTAGCTTTATTAGACAAGTCTCAACATTTTGCTTCTTTGTTGCAACATGAACTCCTTTCTTTGCAACAACAGCTTTCCTTAAACCCCCTTTAATTCAAAGAACAGCCATCGCAGCTATAACTATCAAACCTGTGATTCATCTGTAATGGGTAGAAGCTACAGAATAGGTCAGGTAGACTGATGAAACAGACAATAGATAGGGGATGAAGTTTTCTCATAAGCAGGGATAAAATTTTAAAAATCATGTCTACTGAGTTCAGCTTTCTTCCTGACTGAGAAGAGAAGTGGTAACTGGTATCACTCAGGCAACAGGGCACAATAATCCCTCTGAGGGGCTGCATAGCAGTTGTTTCAGGAATTTGCATTTTACCTCCAAACCCCACACAGGGGTCTACCTCACATTGACAGTAAGCACTCTGACTTTCTGCTCAAGGAAAAGTATTTCACCTGGGAATACCAACCCCCTACATGAATGGGTTTTGTATACATGTAATACAGGCCAAATTTCTGTCTCCTGTGTGAGCACAGATGATCTCCCGCTGTGACTAGAGGCAAAAAATGAGAGATAAAAAAAAGAAAGAAAAAGTGACAAGAAGCCATTATAATTTTTCTCTAAACTGTGAAGGTTGTTCTTTCACCTTTGCAAATAGGTTGCACTTTTCCTAGCCTACTGTTACTACTCTGTGCTCTGCATGTATCACATCAGGATTTTAAATATCCAGTACTGTATTTCTGAAATGTTTTGAATTACATTAATATTTTCACTGAAAACCATGTCTGAAAATTGGGCTGGTTCTGAAGCTCAGCATGGAAAGACTTCAAAAAGCATTTATTCTGAAAAAAAAAAAAAAAAAAAAAAAAGATAGAAAAAGAAACTGCAGCATCTAAGTCCTGAATGCTTCTGTTACATTTTATCATGTATTTCATTATTGCTCTTTTTTTCTTTCTGTCAGTGTTGCCTTACAGTTTTTTTCTGATTATTCCTAGAAAAGACTCATCCTAATTTCCAGATGCAGAGGACACATCAGGACTACACCCAGTTCAGAACTAGTGAAACTTAGAATATAAAAATACAAACCCTCATCCTCTTTTAAAGTTCTTAATATTAGACTAAAGGTAAGTTTAATAAAGAGAAAGTGCAAACAGGTAAATTACTACTTGTCTTTCTCATTAGGGTGTGGCAAAAATTAATTCCTCTGCTGAAAGTGCTTTGAGAACTTTGCATGAAAGGCATTACTTTGGTTAAGAGCAAACTGGTACTATTATGTGTTATTAAAATAAATTGGAGGCAAAGAACACCATAAATGTTTCCCTGTAGGTTAAATCTGAGAACTGGTCTCTGTTGCATTGTAGCTCAAGTTTAACCTTTAGTGCACCGACATCCGATGCATCCCATTTTTGCGGCAGAGATAAGGCTCCCCTGGATGTTCCAACACCCCAGACATGGCCCAAATACCCAGCTGACAGACAAAATACTGCAATTGCCAAGGAGCTCTGCAAGGTAATTTTGGGCTTCAAAATGAAGAAAATAATAATTTCATGTTAAAATTAGTTTTGCTTTAAGAATGCTCAATGGCGAATACACAGTTGTGTGGATCAAGTGTAAACCTCATTGTTTTAAAACTCATAACTTTATATTATGACCTTCAAATCAGCATCTACCCACAGGTAAATTAAAATATTTTGAAAATTTTGCTGAAAAGGAATTAATAGAATATAGCAGAACAATGAGATTTCTCTCTAATTCTTGCTGTTGGTTTTGATGCTTTAAGAGGCTAACTAAGGCTATTAAAGTACCAGCCCTGGAGACCTTGTGTAATCACAAAATAAGCATATCACAAAGCATCATCAATGCATACTTTTTAAATCATCAGTAGTGCCCACATGCAGAGGACTGCATTGTTCATGAATTCACTGTTTCAAAAATCAGGCTGTATCTGGAGATAGAAAATCATATCAATTTAAGCCGCATTCATTCCGTGCCCTGTTGTCCCTCTATATTTTCAGCTTTTATGACTTAGGCTTATAAATACAAGGCAATGGTCATAAAGCCTGCTTAGAAAGGTTTTTACTAAGAATGGGAGCATGAAGAAGAATACAGCTCGCAAGGGCCAAAACACTTCAGCTATTAGCTCTGACGTTTATTAGTTTTGATTAAGATGTCAAAAACAGAGATAGAGAAATATTTAGTTTATAAAATTGTTACTATTGACATAAAAAAAATTTAAAGCTTTAAAAATAAGTAAAGTGGCCAATGAAATAAAATTCATTTCATATTGTTCTCATAAGGGTTATTTACAAAGGTACCTTGGCACAGGCAAAACTGTCTATCCTCTTGTGAACACCTGTGAAATGTTGAGTTTAATTGGGCAACAGCTGGTGCTGATTGTGGATTTTCTTGCTGTATCTCATTACTGGTTTCCCCTTTGCTCTTTCCTGATTCAGTGCTGCTGGTGCGGTGCTTAAACAATCCCAGCAGAAATAAAGACWGTCAAAGAAAATGATTGAAACAGCTTCTGTGTACATCTGTGTGCTGTTGAGCTTCCTCAGACTTTTGAAGATGGATAATGTACGTGGGTGATGGTCTGAGGGTACCACTCTTTGGCTGGCAGTCCTAAAAATATCTTTCAATCTAGGCATCAAGCTTTTCTGCAGAGGCTAGGAGAAACTGTAATTTAAAACTATTTATGGTCTTAAAAGCTCAGGATTTTTTTTTTTTTTAAGCACTCATAATAACCTTGTCATTTTGCAGTGGAATATATTGCTTTCTCTCACTTCAATAAAATCATCCAGAAGTAATCATGTATGTCCCACTGCATTATCTTGCTCAGCATTCTCAGGGCAAAGCTGCTGATCCTGAGAGGCAAACTACCATCTTTTGCAATGTTTAGGAGAATTAAGGGTTCAGGAGAAGGCGTTTTGGGTGTTGACCTTGACAAAAGCAGGGAAACTCAAGAGCGCACAAAGTAGAAGAGTAAATGGCAGATGAAAAATGAGAATTTTTCAGAAAAGAGTATTGAAAGAAAGTGAAATAAAAAGTCTTCTGCAGTGAAATTATCAGACATATGCTTATTTCAAAAAAAGAACATAATTTTGAGAAAGTCTGAAATTGATAACAGAAGAAAAATACCAAAATACCTTTGGAAGAGAAGTTACTAATGACTTGAGTGAGATCAGAACTAGAGTGAGACTACAGTCTTTTGAAAATGGAATTCTCATCTCTTTTTCTGATACTTAAGTTCTTACACAGAGAGAAAACAGGATTAAAACTAGCCCTTCAACTGGTGCTGTTTAAAAAAMATTCCCAAGTCATCAGGCCCAGACATCTGTTAGGCTGTTAAGTAAGCACTCATTTTAGCTTTAGATAGTAAGTTTAAACACAGGTCAATTATGCTCATTTTAATACCACTGATATTCCATTGATATTTATAAACTAGATTAATTTCAATTTTTATAGCACTACGACATATTATGAACATAACACTGGAGGAATTGATATCTTCAACATACAATTTTTGTTAATCTACTGTCTTATGACCACATGAAACCATTAAATATTTTGTCTTTCTAATACTGTTTTGATTTCCAAGGCCTTTAGCTTTAACTTCCTTTTTTTCTTTTTTGTGTCTTTAAGAACAGTGAAAAAGAAAAGCTGGCAACAAAAATCATATGCTGTGTGCAGCATGTAAAATAAGGTTTTGACAAAATAAATACAACTTTGGGGTATATTTTCATTATGCATATATATAAAGTTGAAAGTTTATCAATAACTGAAGTGATACGACTTTGCATCTGCTTAGTGTGCAGAGGTTATGTCTCCTTAAATCTTATGGGACAGATGTATATTTTGACTTATTTTATCTTTCCATAGGGATAGAAGCTTTGAATGTATAAATATATTCAGAAATACTCATACCTATGAGAATACAGGGCATTTGTGAATATTTATAATCCTGAAATGCGAAGAGTTGGAGTTGTATTAACTTGCATTGTCATGGACAGCTTTAGATTTACTTATTAATGGTCTCATAAATCTCATTAAAAGAGGCAGCCTCAGCAATGTGCTTTTATTATTTCAGTAGCTGTGGTAACAGAAAGAATTTAGGTGTTTTGAGACAATTTTCAGCTATTGTTCCTGTATCTAGGACAACATATTTACTGTGACATTGCATTTTATGTCTTGATTAATGCAGTAGTAGTGTTGTTCTCTTCCCTCATAAGAGAATTTCTACATACAAAATACCTAAAAATTAAGAAAGAATTTATTTACTTGTCTGTGTCAAGCTAAGAGAAATATTTACCATGTCAAAGCAAGTTTTTATTTAAAGACAGAAAGATATTCTTTGTGTTGAATCAGATGAATATTAACACCAAGTTTACTGTCACTGCTGTGTTTCTGGTAACTCCAAAATTTTTAGATAATTCAGACTACAATATTTTGTTACTGAAACTTTGTTGGTCTACTGGGCTCCTAGAGCAACCACCTCAGCACGAGGTGGCAGCTAAGTTCTGTGTTTGGAGAAAACAGCTCACTGATCACCTCCCTGCCTGTTAGGTAGCATTTCCCAAAAGGAATTGTGTGTGGATCTATCCCATCTCTGTCAGACCCACCCATTTTCCTGAGTCAGATGCAATGACAGACACACAGCACCACCTTCCTGCTCTGCTAATGTTTYTTTTCTCAAGACAAAATATGACAGGTGGGTTCACAAGGAGCGAAAGGTTTCTGTTTGAGATGAAGACAAATACAGCAAGGCCATGAAGTGATCTCTTTTTAAACACCAGGTAAACAATTCTGGGATTGAAGCTTTTAAAAACATCTAGATTAACTTCCTGAAATTCACCATAGTAAAAATAATATATCTTCCCTAAACTTGGTTGCAAATAAGAGATATTGCCCTAAGCAGCTTACAGCACTATCAAACAAAATCAGGTTATGGCAAAAGACCTCGGTTTCATCATATATTTACCTTCATCTTAGAACTGCAATTTACATCAGAACCAACGCCATATTTCCAAAGGCTACAAATTTTTACATCAAAGGCTTGATTTTTGGCAGAAACAAGTATCCGTTTAGAGGAATCAGGTTACAAATGCAGAAATACTAGTTAGCTATGTTCAGAGAAAGTAAATTAAAGACAGCAAAAGGTGTCAAAAACTTGGCAAACACCTTACTCTTACAAGGCAAATCACCATTTTTTGCCAGCCAGATAGTCCTTGAGAGGTTTTCTTTAGTTCATTTCCCTGTGAGCCATTGGGAAGTTCTAATTTTAATGTGAGAATCATGTAACACATCTGCACACAAAGAGTGCTTGAGGTTGGAAGGGTCCTCTGGAGGTCACCTGGTACAAATCCCCAGCTCAAGCAAGGTCARCTGGAGTCAGTTATCCAGGGTCACATCCAGACAGCTCTTCAAAATTTCCAGGGATGGAGAATCCTTCACCTCCCTGCGTTACCTGTGTGCAGTCGCTCTCACAGGGAAAGTATTTGCTGATATTCAGARTGAACAGAGGTTTCAGTATGTGTTTCAGTATGTGGCCTTAACCTCTGGTCCTCAACMCATCCTCTCCTCACCCTCACTTCCTGTGTTTAGATACATTGATAAGATCCCCTGAGATCTCCAGAATGGACAGTCTTAATACTCTTAGCCTATAGCTGTTAATGATAATCATTATTCTGTATTCACATACAGCAAGGTCTAAGTGCTATGTTCAAATTTATGCACTCAAGGGAACATCCATATGTGTCTAAAATTAAATCTTACCCAGCTAGTTCTGGGTGTGTATTTGTTCCAGAGAAAGTCTATGAAGTCCAAAAAAGAATGAAAACTTATCCTCATGATGGAACAGATCAATTTAAAAATTGTATTGTCCTTTTTGTAATTGTCTTCCTGGCTTGGGGATCTTTAGTCTTTGAGTTTTAATCCAGGTGAGTGGGGTTCACAGCTATCTGAAAGCTGAATCATCTTTTCCTGAACAGAAGGAAATGCCATCAGGAGAAGTGATCACTGAGTAAGCAAAGATAAGGACCTGAGACACGGGTGTTTCTCAAGCCCACACAACAACAGKTACAAAGTTACACGTAAAGGAGTTCAGGAACCTGTTGGGTTTGATGGGAGGATACCCTCATTTTTGGAGATGTCAACAGACACCTGCAGAGGCAGGGCATGTGGCCTAGCAGAGACACCCAGTGAGGGCGTAAATCTGTACAAAGTGAGTGGAATCATGTCTGAGCCCATCAGTTCTGTGGCAGAGAAGGTTTAATTACCCTTTGTGCCGATAGGGGTCTGCATGGTTTTTGGATGAAACCTTGTTTAATCACATTATCTTGGGTGTGACTGATCAGGCACAATATGTATGCACTGACCACACAAATATGTTCCAAGCACCTACAGGAGTTTTTGTAATTCCAGTGGCTATTGAGTCTGATAAGATCAAGAGCTCAACTAACATCTCAGTCTGGGAGGTGAAAGCTGAATTATATCACTAAAGCAGCAAGCAAAGTCAACTCTTTAGAACACTTAAAAAATACTACAGTGAGACAGAATGATAATATTAACAGGGCTAAGGGACTCATCTTATGGTTTACCATGCTCATGCCACTGTGTCTGTAACAGAGTTACAGAAATGTGTCAGTACAGTGAAAAATTATGAAGCATCCAGCAATGAAAGGTGCCATTGATCAGTCTGCATTGAAAAATATATAAATTCTAGTTTCTTAGGTAGTTAATCTGCCAATCACTCTTTCGATTACTGGGGTGATTAAGGAATTTAACACTGGAACTGAAAGCAAGAGAAAAATCACTATGGTTCTAGATACAATTTCCTGTTATAAAATTGTCCATGCCAACTGTTAAAACATCGTATAACATATTATCACTAAATTCACAGTAAACAACAGGCATGTAATTCTCCTACTCTCCACAGGCAACTGGGGACACAATCATGTTGTTTTCTCCTCTCTCTATATTTCTTCCTTTCTCTTTCTTGTTTTGCCTTTGTCCTTCTTTTCCTGGGTATTTTTAGCAGCAGTTTTGGAAAATCAAAGTTGAAAAACTGAGCTTTAGACATTGTTTTGAAGGAAGTGAGATTTGTGGTCTTTCTTATTTCCTCTGACAATGAGATCCAAACCACTTGTCTGGGTGCCAAGGAAGCCCTGTCTTCAGCTCCCACAAGCTTCCCTTGAGGCTGACAAGTTCATCATTTCTGAAGGGACATGGCTGCCAAAGGATGTCAGAAAGACAAAGGGAGAGGTCCTTACAGTGAAATTCTGAGTCGTGCTCATCACCAGTCCTGAAGATTAATCATGGGACCTTGAGTTTGGACCAATATATTTAGGATTTGATAATAAATTTATTGAATACATTAGTTCATTAATTTTTCACTTACATGCAATTGTAATGTTAAGATAGGGTTATAGAATTGAGAAAGAAGAAGTCTAGTGACTGTCAGTGAGTGTGTTTAACTCATTGGAGCTTCATAATTTAATATCTGCCTTCTTTTCAATATAAGCACCACTTGTTAAAAGTTTTTAGTTATTTGGTTATTTTTCTACCAACAAACAAGAAAAAGCTAGGTATGGATATTTTTTTCCCCTATATCACATCTGTGGGAACTGACAGGCAAGTCTTTCCATAGAAACTGGATTTATGTAGTATCCCACTCCAGCTGCTTGTCCTGCTCCTCTGCTGGAATTACCAGAAGTAGGAATGAGCCAAACTCTCAGCAGCTGGGGCTTACAGCTCAGTAAATCAACACAGGCTGAAGTTGCAGGTGGTTTAGACTCACACTCCAGACTCCAGGAGGTGCCAGCTGAGGCACTGGGCACAGATTCACTGCTGCTGCCAAAGCCCCTGAATTAGATAGAATGAGGCACAATGAACTCGCTGCTTATAAACCCAGGACCCTACACAGGAGTGTGTAAAGAAGGTCAGCTTTTAGCTCAGTGATGACTGATGATTTCTACATAGATTGTCCTCTTTCTCTATAACATAGGACATTCTGTGGACAAGCTACATACAACACCCTGGTCTCCAACAACTGTAAACATTTTCATTACTTAAAATATTGCCAACATCCACATTGAAATACTATATGTAGTATTTTAATGATATATTGAATATTAGAAGCATTCCTATCTCACATGATTGTCTAAAGTCCAGCTCCTGAGCTCTCAGTTTCTTCTGCCAAGCAGGCCACGGTCTGACATTTATGCCTGTGAACTTTGGTGAGCATCTGTAGCTTTCCTGTTTCATTTTATCTGCTCTAATAAATGTTCATGACGTATAGATAGTATTTTATAATACTGATTGTTGGTCTTAGCTCTATTTATGGCAACTCTGACAAGACTGGTCACTAAAGTGACTCATTGTTCAACATCTGCTACAATTTTTGATCATCTGCCTGACTGGTATGGAAATGAAAAACTGTTGTTCAATAACTTTCCTGTAAAATGAAAGAAACAGTTCTATTTGGGGAAATGTATTTCCAATTTATGCCTTTCTTATTTGTTTTATCACTCTACTTACTGCATATTATTTCTTTCCTGTTGTTTGGGCCCATAACAGAACTGCTAAGCTGCTTTTCCACATGTTCTTCCTCTACCTGAACTCCTAGCACATAAGTTCAAAATCATAGATAAACATTTTTAGAAATTCCTTTCATACTTCCCCTTGAAAATATGACTCTTCCAATCCACAGTGCAAAGTCTCATTTGCTTACATTGACAGCTGCAAGCTGCCCAACAGCAAGGTGGTAACAGAAACCATGGGAGAGATGGGAGAGACAGGAGCATGTAGGATCATTAATTTGCCTTATTCCCTGCCTGGCAAGAAGAAGGAAGCTCTCCAGGACAATGCTGAAACAGGAAATCTGTCATATACAATGGGTTTTGCTGACTCACTTGCTGGTACCAGTTCCTTCATGATTTCTTTAATTTGGTCTTTTCCTGTTCCTTTCTGTGGTGCTGTAGGCACTGCTGCCTCTTGCCCATTTGTCAGCTTTGATGTTTTTAAGTTGTGCAAAGCCAGTGTGTCAGCAATGCCAAAAACACAGAAATAATAAATTCCATCTGATTATAATTCAGCAAGAGCTTGTACCAGCTTGACTGTCCTTTACCTCAAGGCTACCTGACAATACCATAGGGCCAAATTCAGAAATAACAAGTAGAGGAATTTTAGTTCAAAGGCTTYGAGGCTGGGCTGATTAATCTCCCCGGAATGTCCAGGCAGTCTCCTGGTCCATAGCCCAAGAAGGCATGAGGTAGAACAGGTGACCGTGTTCTCACTCCACTCTTTCAAAAACACTCTGGAATTAAGTGGGGGAGGCAAAGGAAACAGATGGGAGCACGTGGATTAGGAGAGAGTGTGTGGTGCCTGACTGGAAGGACAGCAGAGCCTCATGAAGGTATAACATTTTAGCTTTACCAGCCCGATAAGATCTGGCAACCTGAATGCACTTAGTGCCATATTGCTTTTCTTTTAAGACCTGCAGTGGAACTCAGCTTTTAAAGGCTGGCAGACTTTAATGAGGGCTAAAGCCAGAAAAGATCCTAAGGAAGTTGCTCTGCTGAATACACGAAAAGCAGGAACTCAGAACCTAGATGAATTCTGGAGCTGAGCTGTGGAAAATTTTGCCCTCCCATGAAAGCATTGCAGGGGTTTATTTATATGGATAATTTCTGAGTTCACTCTGCCATTTCTCTATTTGGCTGTCATTGTTATTATTGTTTCACAGAAGAGATCATTTTTTTATAACCTCTCCTAATTCCTAAGGTCAGTCCAAAAATTGCTTACAGGTAACCCTGAACCTGAATTTATAGCATCTGTCCTCCAGTTACTCTGCTATGGATTGACAGCCATGCTGCTAGTTCCCAATACATCCCGCAGAAACATCTAATGGTCTTGTCAGATCATTGAAAGGAAGGATTCCCTGCCAATTTCATGCAGATCAATACAACTATGTAGGAGGCATTGATGGAAAATGGACAGATTAATGTAATATTTTATGATATCGAAAGCGGCATTTAGCTTACAGAAAAGAAATAAAAAAGCATACAAAGAAATTTTAGACCTCCACATTGTTGGAGAGAAATATTGACGGTGGTGGAAACTTGGCAAGAGGAAGATGACACTAGAGTCCTCAGGCAAATCCTTTATGCAATGCACCTGGCTCCAGCCCAAAGATAATACCAAGTGTTTATTCAGGAATGGTAGGTACATTAGCAAGAAAAACAAGAAGCATGTCAGAACAGAAGTTCTGATGCTGGAGACTTCATCCAGGGGCTGAGGAAAAGCCAAGCCAGAGGGACAGAGTGGGACAAAGAGGGTACCCACTGAAGTTAAATAGTTCAACCAAGATTACACAGAACAAGAGGAGAAGACAGGGAAAAGGATGAATTRTATTGGGTCTTTTTACCAGCAACACAGCTGTGGAATTCATAGTGACCTGTCCTCTCCTCCCTGTGATAGCAAACCACAGAGGAACAGGCATAGACAGCCCAAGAAATAGCATCAGGTAAGAAAAGAATGGAGGGTGCTGAATTAGATGACCTCCAGCAGTGCCTTCCAACCCAAGTTATTCTGTGATTCCGTGAAAATAGAGTGTAACAGTCACAATAAAAGCAATGAGCAACCAGCATAGTTGCTGAATCCTGCTGCCTTCCTCAAAAGCTTTCAAAAGCTGTTGGTCTTGAAAAGTAAGCTCTGGCACACCCTGGTTATCCAAAAAGACCATGTCAGCATCATCCATCTCACTTCTCCAAATCATATGATGTTGCAAATGTAAGACAGGTTGGAGTGAGTGAACCTGCGTGGCACAAAAAGCCACACAAAAAAAGGGTTAGTAAAACCTTCTCCACTAATCCCAAAAGGGGGCCATGGAGGAGTCAGCTATTAAATCGAACTTTGCAATCAAAGTACACAGGAGAGCTGTTTGGAAGAAAATTTAATTTTGGAAGTTGCCGTCTTGTAGCAATAATCAAAATGACAGCACTGCTGAGAGTTACTCATTTCCTGCAGACTATCTAATTTGTGATTGTGGTAACAATACATTTCTAGAATCACAGTGAAGCATCAGCTAGGCGCTTTTTTCCCCTTACTTTTGTCAAAGCAGAGAAGTGGGGATTTCCAACCGTTTTTTCCGTTTCTAGACATACATCTTCATTCAGAAATTAAAACTGGACCCCTCTGCCCTATATAATTACATTTCCACGACTCAGGATGGGTGTTTGTGTTTTTTCCTCGCTGATTAATGGCATTCACATTTAAATGGTCACAACCAGCCTTTGGAGTCATTAACACTCTATTAAGATGAATGGGGTAACTTCACACCTTTTGTTTCAGTCTCCTGACTCTGGAACCTACAAAACCGCAGCCTATTGTTTTGCAGAGCAAAGTCTACCTTCGCAGTCATTGAAGGAAAAAATACGGAAGTTTGAGTACAGGACTATGCCTCAATATTTRCCGAATAACTGGATAATCAACCATCCTGAAATTTCAGCACCTGGAGAGACATTGTTACTTTAGTAATGGGGTAATGACGTTTAAACCACTATTGAGCCCAGCACAGTTTGCACTATGGTGCAAATAACTGCCAGCATGAAGTTTCCATTYAACATCTTCTTAGAGAAAAGAAGTGTGTAAAGCATCTAACTTCTCTGCAGAGAAAACCGCTCCCCGGGTTTAAATATCTGCTGACTCTGATATTTATTCTAATGCACAAAACAATAATGTAATCCCTATTGTATTTCTCTTTTCAGAATGCAGCATGAAATACACGAAATCTAGTTAGAATTAAGTGTGTGGGGTGGGGAGTGTTCGTCACAATGAGTAATTGTAAATAAAACCATATTTATTGTGCATTGTTGTGGCTCAGCTATATTGGTCTTACTCAGCAGAAATGCAATTTACATGGGCTTTTAGAACAGTCTTTCTGCACTAGGCTAATTCTGGGGTTTCTGCAGTAACAAAGAAACTGAGCTACCAACCAGACAAAAAAAGTCAACACTCTTTCATCTGGTAAGCTGTGGAAGTTCTCCCATGATCCCAGTTAAACCAGAGTGCACTAAAAAGCAAATAAGAAACAAAATAGAAAAAGCACACCACTCAAATTCTGGCTTTGAGCCATGTAAGCCTTATTAATTTCCTCATAGGAAAAGGTGCCTCATCACTACTATAGAAGCTGAAAAATAATTTTCATTATTTCTACAACACTGTCTTTCCTTTTTTCTGCCTCTAAAAAACAGAAGGCAGATATCCTACCTCCCATGAGAAACTACCAGATGGTTTATAACAGATCATGGAGATCRATGATTTTTCAGTGCACTGCTCCAGGATTGAATCAGGTAGTGAGTAGGGAATGTTGATACAGGAAAGAACTGTTCAGATTGAGTTATGGCAACAGATTAATAAAGCATTTAATTAATCTGCTTAACATGACTGGGGGRTAGTTAGGCATTGTTATTGCTATTCTAGAGAGACACAAGGAGCAGAAGACAGTCAAGGATTTGCCCAGGGCACCCAGCAAGTGGTGAAATTGTAAACAGGACTTGGAAACTCCCATATCCCTGTTACCAAGACCAAACAGCTTAATGAAGACCACTCTGCACTGGTTTGCTTTTATAAGATTGTTCCTTGCTCCAGATCCTTTGTTTTCAGGTTTCTCTCTGCCACAATCAAGTCAAAACAAATTCGTTTTAACATTGAGCATTTAAAATGTAGTGGACAAGCTGGTTGAAAGAAACTAATTTTACTTTCAATAATAAGAACTTGACCTATTATACAGTGCCAAAAGCAGAAAGGCATCTCTAATTTCCTTAAGAGTGATCAGGTAACCTTGCTTAGGCAAAATATCTGACCATCARACTGGTTGTTAAGCCACTTGGGAACTAGAAATTGGACTATTCACTAGTAAACCAGGACATTCCTCTCATTGTTCCTTAAGTATCTCCACAATATTTTGTTCCAAAATAGTAAATAAACCTTAATTACTGACTGTTACTTTAAAGCAATCATCATTTAAATAATTCTGGCAATTTTCTGAAAATGTCCGTCACAGAAAAGTGAAGCAAAGAAAGCAATCTGGTCAAATTTAACGATTTTCAAGTTTGTTGCTCTGGATGGAACTAGTTTTTTGTGAATCAGATATTTTTAAATTTTTGTGTTTGTTGGGGTTTTTTTCATTGCTATCAGACACACATCCGTCCAGAAGTATATTTCAGGAGTGCAAAGATTTAGACATCATTATTTACCTTTCACATTAGATTTAAATAAGACCTATATGAATCTAAAATCTCCTATTTCACTACTATTTTAAAACCCCTTTTTAAAACCCCATGAAACATTGAGAGAATCAGTATTTCACATGTCAAGCAAGTCTRTATGAAACACAAAAAAGCTACAAGCAATGTGAAGCATGGCTACATTTGGGCTAGAGATTTGACATTATTTGAATAGAGAAATCTGGAGCATTTCGTCTTGATTATAAAACCCTGAGGAATGCCCTGGGTGTTTCACCACATGCTAGGAGAGATGATGGTAGAAAACTGGCAGAAGTTATCTCCTCCCACTCAGTTTAACTGATTCAGACAGGGCAATTTTGTTGGAAGAGTCTGCTGGCAATCAATATGTCTCAGCTTGCTCCTATGTGTCTTGCTGAGGAGAGAGAGCTGTTGGAAAAGAATCAAGATGTGGAACTTTTTCTATTCTAGTTTAAAGCTTATGAAAGCAAACGATCTCCAAGGCACTAATCCTTTCACCTTGGTAAACATGCAGTGAATCTAAATGGAAGAAAAGCGGAAGGATTTCTCCCTACTCCTTCTTCTGCAGCAACACTGAGCCTAACAGGCTACACTGACAATATCTGCCCTGCCAGTCCACTGCAGCCAGCTGTGAGGTTCAAAATTGTAAAATAAAAAAAAAAAWTWAAAAAAAAAAATATATTCAAGGGAACAAAGGGAAAGGAAGAATATGCATAATGAGACAGCAAACCAGCACTTTGGCCTACATGTACAAGCACAGTTTTGATAAATGTGAATCTTTTCTGGCAGCATCTTTGTTACAACTAGTGACAGGCAGCTATTCTCCTGCTCTACCTACCTTTATTGGTACTAATTCTGTAAGTAAAAGA
This sequence comes from Malurus melanocephalus, assembly GCF_030028575.1. Lineage (NCBI taxonomy): Eukaryota > Metazoa > Chordata > Aves > Passeriformes > Maluridae > Malurus > Malurus melanocephalus. The sequence continues at coordinate 2,415,340 of NW_026623312.1, read as the reverse complement.
GCATGGCTTTGAACAACAAACAACTTGAGATGTTACTTGTTCCTAAGTAATTATTTAGCAGAGTTTTCTTATTGACCAAATGTTTTTGCACATGATATAAACAAACCTGGCTTACTGAGCTCTGGAGGCAATAAACAGAATCAGGATTTTTACATGAGGTATTTGTTTACTTAATAATGTTAATGTATTACCAGTAATTTAATCTGGCAGCTCAGATAACAGTATAACCCTCTGGAAAGTTAGCATCAGGTCAAAGTATAAAACTTTCTCTTTGTTCCCTTAAGGAACAAACAGAGTCCTTAAAAATAGCATTTTGTGTATATCCTCCTAAGGTTACAGTGAAACAAAAAAGTAGTGAAATTTACAAAAGCTCTAGCCAAGCATGTAATACTTGGATTTTAATCAATAATACTGCATGTTTCTTTACTGAAGCTATATGTTAGCAAACCATCCCTGACTGTCTCAGAAACACTTTTGTAAGGGCTGCCAGTCCACTCTGCCCTTTTCTAAATCTATTGATTTCTTAGGAAAGATGGCTGGGTATCTGTTGTTTGCTGGCTAAACAATACAGCCCATGACCTGATGCCCTGGCTTTAATCACCATGGGCTGGCTGTCATGACAGGGAATTGAATCACAGAATCACAACCTGGTTTGGGTTGCAAGACCTGAAATACCATCTAGTTCCAACCCCCTGCCGTGGGCAGGGACACCTTTCACTGGAGCAGGTTTGTCCAAGCCCCATGCAACCCCACTTCCAGGGATGGAGCATCCACTTCTCTAGACAAGTTATGCCAGTGCTTCACCACCCTGACTGAAGATCAGTCCCAAAAGTTCAGCACCACATGAACAGAAAATAGACAGTCAGATTAGCTTGAAAGAAGTCATTAACCAGTATGTTACATGATAGCTGATCTATGACATTTTTCTTCTTGATATTGGTTTGTGATAGAACACTGGTCATCACAATTCAAGATGAATTTCTCTGTGCTTTAGCATTTTTCTTAAAATGTATGTATCTCTGAGGGAGAGAGAAGTGTTCCAGACCTGCTAAACTATATCTATCTGACTCTTATAAAGCCAGAAAGAGAATTACACTGATGCAGCAGGCCAAATTCAGCAAAATCCACCCAATGTGTGGTAAAAGGCACTGCTCTGCGCCAGACATATTTCAGTGAAAAGATTTCCTCCTAATGCTCTGCCAACAGGGACACTTCAGGGGAGCAGTAGGGGTCTCTGTTTTCTGTCATGAGGCTGTGGCTAAGAGCATTTTTAGATGTYTTTTCATGCTTCCCTTGCACCAGTCAATCCAATATAAGGATTTCATTATCCCACTGCCATGGGTGTTGGCATGTAATATAAAAAAAGAAAAAAWAAATGGAGCAATTGATAATACAAGCATAGGTTTATTGGCTAGATGATGTCTTCAGTCCCTGCATATCTCACTTAGGCTGCAGTTAGATTTGCCTGCCTCACATTATTCTCTCAGTGCCATTTCTATGACTAGCAGTTTAGTCTGGAGTTTCAGTCAGAAAGCACAGCCTACTTTTTGAGGAGCATGTGTGAATTTTCCTCCTCAGACACTTAATGAGTTAAAATTAGCTGGTACAGAGAGTCAGTAGGAAGTTGTTTGCCTTATCAGAATTCCATAACATTGGATAAAGCCTGAGATCAGGAATGAGATTCTGCATTAATTTGCACTGCATATTTGGGTGCCTGACACAGGTCACTGTGCAGCAGGGAAAGCTTCTGCTGGAAGGAGACCAACCATGGGTTCGCAGGACACAGTCACCAGAACTCTCCTCAGAAGTATTATTTCAGAATCTGAGTGAGCAAAGCCCTCATCACAATCTCAGCCTCCATAACTTTCTTGGAATTTCTTCTTCTGTGAGCCTTAATGCAACACAGTCATGCAAATGCCATTTCTCCTTCACCTACTTTATAAACAAAGGACCTACGCTACAAATATTCTGTGGGCAAAATGATAAAAAACAAGCCACTGGTAGCTCTTACAACCAAYGTGTACTTGAAAATGTTTCCCCTGCTGTACGAGGGCATGAAACCACAACAAAGATGTTCAGTATTTGCTTGTAAAGCACATGTACACACAAAGAGCCTGAGACTCCCTCTGTGTCGTCTGAAATCCTGGAACCATGCTTAATGCAATCTGCATGCTGAAATAACAAAGCATGCTTGGACTAGCTGAGAGAGGCAATTAGGAGTTTCCTCACTTTGTTGCTTCATCAAGCACTTTAAAGGAACTTGGAGCTTTTGTTTTTATTTTTTTCCCTGCAGAATGAAAGTGTGAAATGCTCTCGCTAAAAAAATGCTGACTAATTCCAGAAGCCATTCACAAAAGTCATCCAATCACCTGGTTTTCAGAAAAAAAAAAAAGGGCAAAGCATCAGTTCTGGAACATGTAGAACGTGTCAGTAACATTTTGATAGGATAATATTCAATGACATTGCTACTATGATAATACCAAAATTACAGTAGGCAGAGGGGACTCCACCCACGATCTAACTTCAGGGCATGGCACTAACACATAATTCTTTCAGTGTCACAGTGACTACTCACAATGGTGATCCAAATGGCTCTCTTTATCTCATTGTATTTAGAGGGAAAAAATGTTGTTAAAGAACTGTGTGAAAGTGCATGTTTCTTTTATGTGGAAGATTTTACTATTTAGATATAGCTGTATTTAATCACATTTTCATCCAAAATAACACAATAACATTGGAACTTCTATACAAAATAGACAAATTTGGTCCATCTACCCCAGTATTCTGTCTCCAGCTGTCAGCATCAGAAGCTTCTGAAGTAGGCAGCTGTTTGAATATCTCTGCCCATGACAGAGAATCTGCTTCACCCTCTCCTAGCAATTAAAGCTTTATTCTACCCTTGATACCCAAAGGCAAACACTTAGGATTTTCTGTTAATATAAAAGTCCTTAGGTTTTGAATTGCAGTTTATATCCACGTCAATTTAATTGTTTAATCCCAAATTGTCTCTGATTTCTAGGTGTCAACAATATCCTGTGCGTGAGAACCAGCTGCAAGATGAGGGGGAAAAGGTGCTTCTTTTTTTGTGTTGAATTTGCCATCTTTGAGGGACATTTGGTGGTGCAATTTTTTCCAGCCCTTTCAAACTTGGCTATTTCTCCACTCATTTTGCCCATATATTTCAGAGTCTGAACCAAATGACAAACTTAGAAGCACGGCTAAAACTCAGGAGCCTAGTGAGATGCAGGAAAGAAAAAGAAAAACAGGAGTAACTTTTCACTTACTGCATCAGAAGCAGTTGAAAGAAAACACAACTAAGATGACACTAAATAGCGAAGGATGAAACACAGCCAAAGTGCAGGAAAAACAAGTTGTTTAGGAAGCACACTGCCAGGAACAGGGAGATAACCCTGCTAAAACATGGACTCTTTCCTGCTTCTCTTGTGCTGACAGAGGAGGTGGGAATGAGAGGAAATGGAAGAGTTGTCCCTCAGAGACAGCTGTACTCGAGTCAGCATGCAGGGCACCATCTATAACCAGAAGGAAAAAGTGAGGAGAGACAAAACCAGATGGTTTGACCCCAAGCCCATGCCTTCTTCTAGCAGAGACTGACCYGTGCACATTGTAAATTTTCAGCATTCAGTTTCGCTCATTTCCCAGCAATCCCAGACTAAATTCTGCTTGTCAGCTTTCCCATTTCCAGACTTAATATGAGAGCTGTAGAGACAGATGGCCCAGTCTGGTCTAAACATATTGATTCATTTTTTTTCTTCCCCACAGAAACCACAGAAAGGGGCTGGAATGGACCTGAAAATCATCAAGTCTCAACCCACTTGCCATGTGCAGGGACACCTCCCACGAGACAGGTTGCTCAAGGCCTTATCAAACATGGCTTTGACCATTGCCAGGGATGGGGCATCCACAACTCCCTGGGCTACATGTGTGAGTGCCTCACCAGCCTCGAATTAAAAAAAAATTCTTAATAGCTAGTATCCTTTTCCCCTCTTTTAATCTATACCCACTATTCCTTGTCCAATCAGTACAATTCCCAATGGAGTTCCCTTCCCTGTCTCCTCCATTCCCTCTCACTGTTTCCTAGTTCCTCTCTCCCAGTTTCCCTGTAGGCCTCATTTTCAGAGATTGGAAGGTTACTATGAGTTCTCCACACAGCCTTCTTTTATACAAACTCTTTCAAGTATTGGAAATATGATTTATATAAAAATAAATGCATTAGGTAGCCTAAAAGATTTATTATTTTTCTAATTTGCGTTGAAAGCAGCATATATTACATATATTGAATGCATTCAATATATTACCCTTCTGCCAGTACTCCCTACAATTTGAGCTAATGTTCAGCAATGTTTCTAAATTACTGGGAGGACTGTAGAGAATCATCCATTTCCTTATGTTTTCCAGCAGCCATGCCAAAATCATAAGTTGGAATAAGTCACTTAAAACTACAAAATGTGCTGCAACTACAGGAAACTTTTCAGAAATGCAATTTTAATTATCAGCTAAGAGACTGCAATAAGGAGTGTGTGCCAAAAGGAACCTTCCATTTGAGTGCAACTGATGATGTGATGAGGGACAGCTGACAAATCACCTCTGAGGAACAATTTCTCTTCCACCAAAGTCAGTTAGGGTGTAGGAAAGCATCTGGAGGATGTGTTCCTTGCTCAGTCCAGTTTTCTTTATGGAGCCACAAAACTAAGTCCATGATGTAGTTTTTAAACCCAAAAACTGCAGACCACACCTCTGAGGGTGGGGAACATTGGTCTCTTTTGGACTCTGGTACATCATTTCTATGAGTGCCAGGAATGGTTTTAGGTTCAATTGCCCCACACAAATGGGTATTACTGCCTTCTAAAGGGAAGGAACAACACAGTAGGCAGGAAGACAAGACTATTAAAGTGCATTTGTCAGAAAAAAAACCCCAGAAACAGAACAATATGCCCAAAACCTGACTTAAACAGAAAGCTCAGATCACAAGAAAACTGAATCAATCTGCATCCTAGCCAAGAAGGGGTTTCCCCCTCTACTGGAGAACAGCTCAAATTCATTCTAACATTGTGAGAGCAAAGGCACCACTCGCAGCACACCATTGAGTGCAAACTTCCCATACCAGTGGGATTTGGCAGCTGCTGATGCAGACCACTCACTTGGGCTGCGGTGGCTCCCCAGCTGTAGGCCCAGCATCAGATCAGCACAAATATTACAGTTTGCCCCGGGGCTCTCTGCTTCACCGGGCTGTACAAGCTTTTGCTCAGTGTGAAAGGTGCTGCACAAAACTCACCCTCACAGGCAATTCCTGCCGCTGCAGGGGAGGGATGTGGATCACTCCKGAGCACACATCTATCCTGTGGCACCATCCCTTTCTGTGGCACCATCCCTACTGTCCAGCACGCAGGAGACCCCTCACAGGCTTCTCTCTCAGTGAGGCTACCCAGCATCTGTTTATCTTTACACCAGGAAAGGCACATGGGTAACAGGAGAAACCCTTATGATGTTGTATTTCATATTCTACTCAAACATTTTTTTTTTTAATGAATGCTTACTATTTAAATTTCTATAATGATGTTATCAGTAGGACATTTGGTTGGGTTGACATATCAACAATATTGAGACTTTTGACACTGTRGATAGAGGTGGGGTGAGGTTTTCAAATGCACATGGGAATTTAGTTCCCCTTGATACCACATATCAAGAACATAAGCAGCAGAAAATCCTACTGCCTGTCTGCATTTTTAGCTGCTAAGTACCTTTTAAATTCTGATTCTTAAGGACTAAGACCAAAATCCCAGATCTGTTTAAATCTGCAATAAATTCCCATTGATTTCCACAGTCCCAGGATTGCATCTTAAATCTATATTCAAGCACCTAAATAGTCTGTTTTAATAAGTATTTAAATTCCTAATAGCTCTCATATGTAGGTAAATATGGATCCTAATGTAAATTTTGAAATTCATCAGTAGACCCATGTTTTTAGATATCTTGCCTCTAATTGTACAGTTTTCATTATATTAGTCACTTAAAAAATACAGAATACCCGAATATAGACCATCTTTTGAACATTAAAATAGGGTCAAAAAAAGTCATGTGTTATACTCCTGGACATGTATTTTTCTTTTTTTTTTTTTTTAGGTTAACACATGATACGGATTAGAATGTGTTGCAGCAAGACTGTATCTGCAGAGTCTTAAAAAGGTTCATTTTAGGGTGCTGCAAATTTGATCTGACTGCCGTGTAGGGTGTTGTTGTGGGTTAAGGTTTCTCCTTTTGTTTCCTTTCTTGGGGAATTTTTCTTTCCCATTTTGTTTCTGGGATACACTGATTGCCAGGTCATCCTTTTGATGGCTGGGTGATTGATGAAGACAAAAGAACCTAGCCCCACTTGAACAGTCTCCCTGGGCACGTCTCCTGCCTGGCAGGTTTTTTTTTCCCTTTGGAGAGAGGGAAGTTCTCACAAGAGTTTTGGGCTCGGGGTGGGGGGGGGTAGCTTCCCTTCCTGCCCTGCTTGGTTCAGGGGAGGACGGTGGACCTGCTGCCCACGGGGGAGAGCTCTCCTTCAGAGCCCAGTATCTCCGGTCGTTGGTTCCTGTTTGCTGCACTGTGATCTTCTGCCCCTGTGCCTTGCTGGAATCCCTGAGATTCCAGCTGCAGTGGTTGAGTTCTGCTCCATCCTGTCTCACAGCCGTGGGATTCTGCTGGTCTCCTTGCTCATCTGGCCGTTCTGAGGTTTCTTGCTGTCCAGAGGCGCATTGCGATCAGCATTTTCCCCTGTGAGTTTGCAGAGAAACTCTTTTCTCCGTCCATCTCTACCGGTTTGTGTCCACCATTAGCCACTGAAAGATCTGAACCCAGCYKGGACCCGCGCCACAGCGCCCCCCACAGCCGCTGTGGAATCATTGCACCCACCCTGCCCGGCTGGGAGCCAACAGCACCCCTGCCAAATGGGACTGTAACGGCACCAAAGGGGGGGGGTGGGGGGGTGTGTTTGTGTGTGAAGCTGTCACTGGGTTTGTGGCTATCGTGGTTGTTACTTGTTTCACCTTGTTATACATATTAGTAAAAACTGTTATTCCCTTTTACCCATATTTTTTTTCCTGAAAGCCTGTGATTTTCAAAGCTGTAATAATTCAGAGGGAAGGAGGGGTCATATCCACCACTCCAAGGGAGGGTCCTTGCCTTCATTGGCAAGCACCTGTCTTTCAAGCCAAGACAGSCGTAAAGGTATGAAAAATAACACATCAGATTGTGCATATGAAACTTATCACTGGAACAGCCCGAATGTTACCGATAGATTTTGAAAATATTTTAGCAATGTTGTGCATAGACCTGGGGCAGTACAGGGCAAGCTGGTCTTGTGGCTCACATCACTTCTTTACTAAGAGAGTAAAACATTCCCACAATTAAACCTTTCTTTTTCTTTCTTTTTTCTTTTTTTTTTCTTTTTTCTTTTTTTTTTTTTTCAAAGAAAAAGAAAATATTACAATGGAACATTGAAAGAGCCACATTACTCCAGTAAATAAATAATGATTTATTTGTAATAAATAATGACATTTGTAAATGAACATAGGTTTTTAAACAATTGATTTTAAAAATTGCTCTTGGTCTGACACCTCTGTTGCAATTTCTGTCCAGTTTTTTACAGCTGAGATAATTCCTGAACTATAGAGCTCATAACTAGACCAGTCTCAGATTCCAAACAGTGGCCCTGTGATCAGGTTCTACTACAAAGAAAAGTACAAAACCTCTAGGATTACCATGCTTCCCTTTGTTTGCTTAGTCCCTTGCAAACCAAAATCCAAAAAAACCCCACGGAAGATAAATTCATTACTGTTGCTTTCCTCCTGCAGCGTGTTAATAGGTTTTAGAAATTAAACCCTTTTATTAATTTGATTAAGTCAAAGGAAAATCCAAGGTTTCCATGAATAATTCAGATTAACATCATATCTTCAAAGGTCATATGTAAAACATTATTATACATCAAAAGGTCCTCACAGTCTAACATACATTTAATCTTCAGTAATGTTGATTTATAGTTTTATAAAGCTAAATAATACATATAATAAATTAACCTTATATTTCTGATCTCAGTCACTATAAAATTACTGCTGTAGTTTTACATTTTCAGTGTGAAATATTAAATACATAAATCAAAACAAGATTATTTTTCATCTGGAGCTAGCTGGAAACTGGTTTCTGAAACTGACATATTCATTTCAGACAAAATGAATGTCTTAGAAAAAAGATCTTTACTGAGTTCATTTTCTTGCTCTAAAAGAAACAAGAATTTTACATTCTAACATCCTGCTTTAGTTGGTTTCCCCATGACAGATGCTGAATCTTGCAAATGCCATGGCTGGAAGCAGCTCCAAGTTTCTCTTGTTCTCTGTGCCAGTATTCTCCTCATGGTCTTGGCCTGCTCAGAGATCATTCCCTTCATGGACTACAGCAGCTTTGCTGTTAGGCTGACRTTCTTCTGAGCTGAAATTTCTGTTAGGAGACATTTGTACACACAAATATATATATATATATGTACACACACACACATACATATACATGTATGTATACATGCATACATGTATGTGGGTATGGTGACCACCCCTAAAAATAATTGTTTCTCAAGAAGGACTTTAGGAAATAATAAGAGCTATTCTAATGTGTAAAAGCAGATTCAGCTGGTTTTGCATTATTGTCTCAACAGAAGTTTCATTGAGAGCTACAGATACTGTTTTGCATCTTTGATTAAAAAGAGTAAATTTAATTATAAGGAATCATTATAACGTTTAAATACCTTTCAGCTCTTGGTGCACTTCAACATTCAGCCACAAGAAGCTTTTAAAAGGAGTGATGATCCTGGAATACTAAAGAATTTCAGGGTGCGTAAATGAATAGGAAGTAAAACAATGTCTAGCTTAGACTAGACATTAGGGTGTTCCAGAAACCAGGACCACACCATCAACCACATGCTCACCKCAGGACCTTGCTTGAAACCTGGGACAGATCAAATTTTGGCAGCTTTTTATGTGGAATTGTGTTTGTGGTCAACTTTTTTACCCCTTATTTGCAATTGTAACACAGTTTCAGCAACAATACGCTAAAAGTACACCTCAGTAACATTGTATGGAAGAAGGTAATCAAACAGCACCTTTTGGAGCTATGTGCTTACCTTTCCTTCTGAAGAGATAATGGTGGATTTTCTTTGTTCCATATATTTGAGAAGTACTTGCATGAACACAGGGAATAAAAGCTGATAAAAGAGTTTGTTGTTGGGTTGTCTTCTGTGTTTTGGGGGGTTTTATTTCAGTTTAATTTCTTTAATTTTAATAACCAAGGAAAAACATCTCAGGCCCATCCAGGCTGTTGTGGATATGTACATCACACCCACAGGGTCCTGACATGACAGGGTCCTGACAGGGTGTCCCACAGCTGAATGTTTCCATGGGCTGGTTGGGAGCTTACTGAGTATGACAGTGCACACAGCAAACCTTTCAAGCATGTTTTTCAACTGCTGGGAAGATAATTACTAAAAAAGCATTTATAAACAGAGAAGAAAACCAAATTTTACTACTGRGTTTGCTGCTTGAGGAAGCAGTACTATAGGAATTATTATGAATGATTCTTCAGTGACATTACTTTTGTTATTCCTGTTTACCTCGTTAGTCTTTATTTTGTAGCAGCTCTGCTGCTAGCTGCATTTAAATTCTCAAGTTATCATTTTTCTTCACAATTAAAAATAGATCTTACAGGAAATTAACTTATATTTGCAGTATTTTTACTGGTAGAGCAGGTTATTCTTTTACTTTTTGAGTCATTGGGAGACAGAGGCAACTGAATGTCACAAATTATTAAACTCAGAAAGCCAGGAACTTCATTAAGGTACCTGTAATTCTCTGTATTGATAAAGAGCCAAATCTCAAGGTCTTGATGTGACTCTCGTTAAGACAAAAATCCACTCAGGTTACTAGGAATTTTATTTGCTCAAGACCTAGGGAAGGGTTTCAGTTTGGTGTGTGGTGGTTTCAGTCCTTCAGCTAAACCCTTACAGACTGAAAAGGCAGTGAATCTTTATACCATCCAGTTATTTGCAGACTAGTTTAATCAGACAGGAGAGATGGCATGAAACAAAAGAGGAATGCACAACATATACTCACTGAAGAGGAGTCTCTTTGTTCATTAATGTTCCACCACTAAGCTATTTTAAATTTCTTATTCTTTTGGAATCCAAATGTCCTACAAACCATGAGTGGCCCACCGAAAATATTAAATGATCAGCTATAGAAAACTATGACCAAATAGAGGAAGAAAATTGGATCTGGCTATTAGCTTTGGCCAGTCCATCTTAAGCTAATATGAAAAGACACAGCCATTGACTTCAGTTATTCAGTCTTGGAATGCTGCTGGATGCTTCAAAGGAGTCAGTGATACTGCAATGGCTGGGAAAAGGCAAGTGTTCATTGCCATATGAGGCAGAGATGGAGCATGCAAATGATCCCAGAATCCATTTTCTCTCTGCCTTGCATTTCTCTGTATGCCATAAACCAGTGGCCCAGATGGAGAGGAAATGCAACATTTTCCTTCAATTTTCTTTTGCAAAATAAGAAAATCTACCTCTACTAATCAGCAGTTACATCACAGAAGCAGAAAAAAGACAAGAACTTAGAGGATCAGACAAATCTACTGACAAAAAATTATAGATTTCTAGCACYTCTAGAATCCTATATTAAACTGTCTGGTTGTTTACTTCTAAATTCCCTTGGAAGTTCTAGTCAAAATCATCCTTCATAAAATTTATCAAATCAGCAGGTGTGTGAGAGGACTTTTAAAAAGTACATCAAACATAATAATTTGTATGTATAGTGAAACAGCAGTCTTTGTTTTGTTCAAGTCTAACCATTTGCAATTTAATATTGTATGACTGCAGCACACTGTGTGATTAGAAAAGTGTGTATATATTATGCATATATAGACTCATCATAAGAAATCACAAGAAAAAAAACTGTATTGCAACATACTATCTCAAAGCAGTTTTCTTTCTTTCTTTCTTTCTTTCTTTCTTTCTTTCTTTCTTTCTTTCTTTCTTTCTTTCTTTCTTTCTTTCTTCTGCTTTCTTCTGTTAACTTTAAAGAAGGAAAGGTGAACAGCAATTCTCTTCTGCATATATAAGCAGTTGTTGAGGTATCAGATCATCTCCATAATGTAATTAACTTTATCACATTTAAGKTCAGCAGTTATTTATTGTTTCTAATACAGTGCTCTGTAACTGTGACTTTTCCTTCATATTTTCCAGTTTTTACTTTACGACTTCATGGGCATATCTTCATGTATTTAAAATACTGAGTTCTTATTGGTCCTCATGATTAATTGTTTTCAAGCTATCAAAGGAAAGATAACATTAAGTACACATAAAACCATAAAAACATAAACAATGCATATCTGTCAAGGTTATGAAAATCTGAGTCAAATTTAGTTTCCATTAAGCCCAAGAGACGATGCTTTACAAACAGGTGAGATGGAGATAAGATGTAAAGAACTTAGAGAAAATAGAAATATTAATAACCCAAGGCTTTGGAACATGCAAAATTGTTGCAGTATGTTTTTTTTCTGCTGCAGCATGCCTACGCTGAAGTAGTTAGAGTGAGGAAAAGACTAATGGAGTACACAGGAAAGAAAAGATGATAAATTGAAAGTGAGGAAGTGAATGAAACTGACACTTGCTTAAAAGCAACATATAAGGAGCTGTAAATTAGGAGCTAATCACTTAACAAGGAACAGAAAACTGAAGCTGACTACAGAAAAGTTTCATGAGAGAAGTCCCAGAGGAGCAGCTCCCAGGACAGGCTGCCAACCCCAAACTGTCTGAAAGATTTAACCCATCTTGCAGAGGGATTTCTCTGTCTCGGACAGAGGGTATTCTCTGTCTGCCAGACTTACCTGGTTGGGCATCYTGGTCATAAAGCTTAGTTTAAACTGGCTGGGATCAGTCTGGCAAGGTTAGGGAAAGGCAGTTGCAACCCAGATGAAAGAAAGAAGGAGCCATTGCATCATGGTGAATGATGTCATGTGCCTTGACCAGTGACTTGGGTGGAGAGAAACCAAACCCCATTTACTCCCGTGCATCTGTATTTCACATGTGAATGAGAGAGAGAGTACACCAAGAAAACCATTATTATTATCATAAGTCACAAGGGAAAAAATTTACCTCAGGTGAATAGTTCACAATTTTCTGTGATTTCTCTTTGCCCAGTGATAAATCCTTTCCATGGCTTATGTCTATAGGTTGGGCTCAACACTGATTGCTCATTAGCTACCTGTTTACAGCCTTTTACCATCAAGTTTTGACAGGCTCCATTAGGCAATTCAGCTATGAGTTATGCTCTGCTCAGGAACTGCCAGCATCCAAGTGCAATAATTTCAGTTCAAGAAGCACGGTCTGTGCAAAGTCCTCAGCAAAGTGCTTCTCCATCTGGAACATGTTTAGTCTTAGAATAAAGACTAATATTAATRATAATAATTAAAATAATATTAATAATAATAATGTCCTTACAGCAACCATTGGATTTATAAAAAATAACAGGTGTAAATGTGAAGACCAAGGGCATTTATCTCTAGGAGGAATGCCAGTTGAATGGGCTCCAAGGCCCTGACTCAGTTGCCCTCCCTCAGAGGTCTGGTGCCACGTCAGACATGATGCTGTGTCCCAGTTGGCCTCCATCTGTCTCTCCAGAAGGCTGCAGGCCTCCTCATGGGCTGGAGCCACCACTTCAGGCAGATATCTTCGATACTTTAGGGTATCCAAATATTTATGCAACACAATGCAATCAACCCCCAAACCTTCAACCTCATTCATCTAAGAATGCAATTTGGCTCAGAGGCACAAAGCACAAAGTGCTAAATACTGTGAGTCACAGCTATGCTCAGACAGAAGGCTCACTGTCCAAAATCCCATTACAGTCAATGAGAACCTGATCAAAAGAGTCTAGAAAACCACATGGACTTCACAGTGGGCACCCGTACCRTTCAAAAGCTATTGTTGACAGCTCAACTCTGATATTTAATCTGGACATTAATCCCATGCTACATATCCTAAGAAAAGGATACAAGGACCATAGAGGCTGAAGCACAGGGAGCTAGTCAGAAATCTCTGAAGTGAACCCTTAAGAATTCACAGCACAGAACAGAATTAGAGTGAGTCTAAGACCAAAGGAACGWCTTTCAACCCAAAATTCGTAGGTGTTCAAAATTAACAAGGTAAACAGAACAGAACATATTCCACTCTGTTTCAGAAAATGAGAGAACACACAAAAAAGCATAATCTGATATATATCAAGCTCTTGCCATGTTCTTCACCTTTCAAGTATTGAACTTCAGTGGATAGATATGCAAATATTTATCAACTGCTTAGGACTACCTGTAGATGGATTCACACACCACCTATGAAGGATATGTAACAACATCATTTCCTAATCATGGCGCAACATGAACCATTTTGATAACTAAGAGTAATCTGACTACCAAATAATGCTCACACCTATTTAGACAGAAACCTAAGACCTTAATAAGGTGCAACACTTTAAGCATTTAAAACTTAGATCTAAAGAACTGTGAAGATTTTAAATTACCAAGTAAGCATCATACTGGTCTAGGCAACACAATGAATCATTGTGAATCACCTGGCAGAAACTGCAACTCAACTTCAAAGCAAAAATTAGTGGCTTGGACCTCAGGGTGGAGGGAGCTATAAAACACTAACATCAGCTTTTGCATGTAGCAAGCTCATTAGAGAAAGCTTGCCCTGCCCGGTATCTTGTATTACTAATTTAAGGACTTTTCTTGCAACTCACCTTCTTTTCCTATGCTCTCTTTCACTGCAAATGCAACAGGTAATACCACTGTGGTGTAAGAGCATTTTTTTTCTCTCTGGAAGTCTTTTGCCTTTTTATTTACTTTGCTCTCTGCAACAGTTTTTGTTTTTTTTTTTTTTTTTTTTTTTTTTTTTTTTTTTTTTTTTTTTTTTTTTTTTTTTTTTTTTTTTTTTAATTCCTGGTTTTAGAGGGCACTCCCAGAGGAAGTTTCCAAAAGAATTCTCATTTGGTCATTTGACCAATTTCCTCTAGGATATTCCTCTGCTCCTTGCTCTGTTCAGTCCTCTCATGATTTTAAATTATGAGGAACTCAACTTAAATCAATAGATRCCTCAAGTCTGAGTCTGTGAGAAGTGTGCATTTGGTGGAAAGCTGCAGGATTCATCTGTCTCTCTTGCACTCAGCGCTTCTACTTACACTTCATAGCAAAGAAGAACAAACTTTTCCTCCCCTAATTGCGTCTGTTTCAAGACCCATTACTGAACCCAGGCTGGAGACACAACATACCACCCAGAAGAAACACAGCTGATTTAAAAATTATTCTCCAAGTACCAGAAAGCCAAACTCTTGTCTACAATCAGGCTATTTCCAATACTCTGGCATGCGCAGGATAGATGCTAGGGATGGTTTTAACCAATTTACACTGTCAAAGCAGTGTCAAAGAATCAAATCTTCATTAGATGAGAATCAGACCCAGGGTCTCTCAGTCTTGTATAACTCATCTGTGGTTGTGTCAGCATGCATGAAGACAAGAATGAAAGCGGACTAAGAAAATGCCTCCCAGCTTAAAAGGAGATAATTAAAAAATGGAATGCAAAATAAATCAGCCAACTCATCTTTAAGAGAAGCATAGCCCACACAGGAGAAAGAGCCAAGCTACTGCCATCCCCTCTCTGGAGGATAAAGGAGGACATCTGTGAAAAGTCCTCCCTTAAGCTCCTCCAGAGCAGCAAGTGCGGGAGTTGAGAAGACATTAATCACATTCCACCCTTTGTATCTGAGGGAAAAAACACTGTGGAATGAAAAATATGACTGAGAAACACCACCTACCTCTGGGATCAGATTTGGTAATGAAATATAACCAGCTCTTTATTGGTGAGGTTCTGAATTCCTGGGTCGGAACAAGTGGGAAGTTTGCTGTATTTCTCTATTTTACAATGTGAAAGATTTCCACCAGAATTTTTTCTGTCTCAGTACACCTTCCAGCAAGGAAGGGGGAGACATGTATAGACTTCTTGGACCATAAGTATAACTCTAAAGCTGTCTGTTCAGACAGTATGTAAATTCAGACCTTTGATGGTCAGCACTGGTGCCACTACCCAATTAGTGTTATTAGGGCTCTCAGATGTGCGGGTGCTCTGTAATAATTTCATTTGAACATGATTAATGTTTTTTTACTTTCTAGCCCAAGATGTTGTCTTGTGTTGCTTTGCACAGTCAAACARTTTCCACCCCAGTGGTGGCTGAAGTTCACAGGGTAAGTGAAGTGGTTCACACCTATATGCTTTGTCTCTAAAAAGACTTTCACATCCCATGGGACAAAAGGCATATTTAGAAATGCAAGTCATCTTTGTCATCAATAAATTAGGTATCGAAACACAAAAGCCAGATACAGAGGCATGATTTCTTTTAGTTTCATTCGTATCTAAAAATATACATCTCCCAGARATATAGATATACACCCCAGAGCTCATGAAATTGTTCAAACTGGTTTTAATAATAGTCATTATGTTAAAAAATTAAATATCTCCTTGTGTCAGAGATGAACTGGGAAGAAACAAAGGAAGCAAAGTAACTCCTGCAGCACCTTTGTGCCCTTCTAGAATTGCTGCWCATCATTCTTTCTTTCAGCAGCTCCCTTGCTCCTTCTGTGCAAAAGGTACCACCACCTAATGAAACAATCAAGGCCTGACAGCTTAAATACATTTCTCTGTTCTTTTCAAGAATAAGTGCCAGACATCAAGACAAACTATACCCTCTGCGTCACTATCAGCCGAGTCATTGTTATCCCAGCTAGAGTGCCCTAAAAATAAAAGCCATTCTGTATGTGCAGCTTCATCAAGTCAGGTCATGCCAGCCGTGCAGGGTGGACAGCACTGTATTAATTTTATTACTCTATTTTTAAACATGACCTCCTTAGATCTCCTAGTGTATCCCACATAAAAATGCAGAATTAACATATTGTGTTCAAGTTTCTACTCCCAACCACCGCCARCTTCTGAATATCTTACCCAGTAAGTGCATTTGCTATCCAAAACTATGAAGAAGTGTCCATATTTGGCTTAATATTACCTGCTGTGGCATTAATGACTTAATGTCACCTGATGGCTGTTCAGGAGTCATGAGATGAAACCAGAATTTGTATCTGCAAGATTGATCAGTGTCAACAGTTTCAGTGCCCCTGGCACTATATTTCACAGAGGGTTCCATCCCTTACAACTGAACTGAATTATACAAGGCCACAGATGCAGTGGGAAAGTTTCATCCTGTGTTACCTCAGATACACTCATGGCTGGAAGTCACACCAAGTACTTTTGTCTCTCACAGATAAATAAAAAATTCTTAGGTTTTTCTGGTAACTCTGAGGAATTTTATCCTCGATAGCTGTCCTGCCATAACACCAAGGTCACTCAGACTATCTACGAGTTATAGTGCTAGCAGAAGACACGAAAATAGAAGAATTGCCTATATTTTTCAAGGCAAATTGACRGAACTCCATTGGTGCATAGATTTACACCAAGCTGCAGCTCTTGGATCACCATTCATATTTGGACTTTTTACACCAGCTGACACTGAGCAGGTACATACATTACGGGATAACTTGTTCAAACATGAGATGAATAAAAAAGTACTTTTCCCTCCCTGACATACATTCCTCAAGTGAAACAGCTTCAAGGCAAACAAAAGACATTGCTGTTGGTGCCATAGTGGTGGTTTCAGAAAACAATGATGATCCATTCAGTGTTCAGCATGCACTCAATAAAAACCCACACAATACACTGTGAGAGGCAGGTAAGGAAGAGGAACTGCATTCAGCAGCTTGGCATAGCAAGKTCCTTTGACATTCAAATTGTAATTATTATCCTAAGCAATGCCATGTTGCCAAGGGTCAGACAGGAACATCTGTTAGGAGCTTTAGGCTGAATCTGCGGAGAGCAACTGGTTCTGTCGCGTTCCAAATGTAGGGAACTGCGAGGAGTTGTTTTAAAAAGGATGGTCAAGAACGAAATGAAGTCAAACGAGACAAACTTTGTATCTCAGAACCATTTATTGGTAACCCGAAAACGGAGAAGAAGTAGCTGCCCACTAAAGGGGGCTGGAAAAGACAGCAAAGAGAAAGGAAAATGGGAAAGGAATGGGTAAAGGAGACAGAGGGAGAGAGCGGGCGTTACCACCAGTAGGACCGGGGRGTGCCGTCGGCGTCCACGTGACGGTGGTGAGCGCTGCTGCCGGAGGGAGAGCGGCTCAGGGAGAGGAGTGGTTCCTGTGGCGATGGACTGCTGGACACACGGTGAGTGGACACTCGGACAGGACCGGGACCCTGGGTGGAGTTGACGAGAGGATCGCGGCGGCGGGCGAGGTCGGAGGCAGGCAGGTGGCACAGGGAGGACAGCGGAGGCTGGGTCAGCAAAGGAGCSAGGCGAGGCAGACGCTGCACTGCAGGCTTGGAGGGCAGATGGTGTCCTGCCGAGTGCCCAGGAGGGAAGGTGGATACGTGGAGGGCGAGCAAGAGCTAGCGAGGATAAAATCCACCCCCAACTCCTGCTCAGCAAAGTCCCCTACAAAACTCCGCGAAGTTCCACAGTCTAAAGTCCAGCTTCCCCAAATTCAGCTGCACCCAATTCAACAGACACCAATTCAACCCCCCAAGTGCAGCCCTATTCAACTCGCACGGTTCAACTGGCCCCGAATTCCACAGACCGAAATTCAGCAGACCCCAGACTCATGGTGCAGTTKATTTTTATASCCCCWGGCTCCTCCCAAAGTCTGACTGCTGACCAGGAGATCATTGGTCCAGTCCAAGCTTCTTCCATTGGTGGAGCCCTTCCACCATCCGATCGGAGAAATGTCTCTGAGGAGAGCAGTGTCTCCAGGTGCCCACGTGAGGTGTTGCCAGGCGAAATCCCCCCAGAGACAAGGCTTCACCCATCTCCTGTTTGCCTCCTGCAGGCTGCACGTGTGCACCCCTTCCCCCACATGCCTCTGACAGGTAGTGTTGAGGCAAACCAAGATTAAAATGGCTCCTCACAGGTTCTCAATCCCCTGTCACAGTGTGCCTTGAAATACCCATACTCCTCCCTTGCAGTGGTAGATGATGGATTGGATTTTTGTGGCAGGGGGGAAGGGCCTACAGGGATGGCTTTTGCGAAAAGCTGTCACAAGCTTCCCCCGTCCACTGATGCCAATTCCAGCTGGCACCAGGATGGATGCACTGCTGGCCTGGCCGAGGCCACCAGCGGTGGTAGCAGTGCCTCTGCAAGAAGGAGAAAAAGTTACTGCTCAGAAGCATTTGACAGAGCCAAATGAGAATGTGTGAGAGTAACACATTCCTGCAGACCCCAAGGTCAGTGCAGAAGGCGGGGCAGGAGGTGCTCCAGGAGTGAGAGCTGTGATTCCCCTGCAGCCCTTGGTGCATCCCATGTTTAAGAGGCTGTGCCCCTGCAGCCCAGGGAGATCCAGGGGGAGCAGAGATCCACCCACAGGCCATGGAGATCCATCACTGCAGCAGGGGATGCCCAAAGGAGGCTGCAGCCACTGGAGAAGCCCATGCTGGAGCAGACTCCTGGCAGGAGAGAGGAGATAAAGAGAGGAGCCCCATGGAAAGAGGAGCTCACGCTGGAGAAGGTTTGCTGGTCAGACCTGTGACAGTGTGGGGTACTAGGATGGAGCAGGCTGCTAGTGAAGGACTGCATCCTGTGGAAGGGACCCACACTGGAGCAGTTCATGAAGAACGGCATCCGATGGGAAGAGCAGACATTGAAACCCATGGAGAACTGTCTCCCATGGGAGACACCCCATGCTGGAGCAGAGGAATCGTGTGAGGGGGAAGGAGCAGCATTGTGCAGTGAACTGACTGGAACCATCATTTCCATCTCCCTGTGCCATGGGTAGGCAAGAGATAAAGGATTTGGGAGCTAAGGCAAGTCCAAGAAGAAGGACGGGATGTGGGAAGATGTTTTTAAGATTTGATTTCATTTCTTATGATATTTCTCTGATTTGTTCATCAATAATTTCAGTTAATTTCACAGAGTCTGTCTTGCCTGTGATAGTAATTAGTGACTGATGTCTCTCCCTGTCCTGACCTGGACCCAGGTTGTATTTTTTCGTTGTACTTTTCTCTCCCCAGAGAGAAAGGTTGAGAAGGGCATTGACAGAGTGGTTTTGGTGGCACTTGGCATCCAGAGACGGTCAAACTACCATGATTGGCCACACCATCCCAAGGAAGTTTAGAGCAAGCTGATGAGATTGCAGGAGACACCAGGTTCTTAGAAAGGTCTGGTGCTTGCTGCATCATATTCCATTGGCTAATTTTTTATTTTGCCCAATTATCTCTTAGTATGTAAGAGTCTCGAGTTAGGGTTTTTTTTTTTTTATTATTATTTTTTGGGGGGCTTCAGCCAAGAAGGAAGGCAGGAAGGCAGGAAGGAAGGACAGATTTTGGCCCAATATTTGAATTTCACATTAGAAATTACCTAATTTCTCTACCCACATGCCTCATTAGCTCAGAAAATAGCACTGAAACAGGAATTAGAGATGACTATTGTCTCCTCTGCTTGATGACTTCCACAAAACTGTACATYCCTTAGTACATATCAGGGATAATGTCAGGGACAATGACCTGCAGGGAATCTTGCTCATCTCATTTCCAGTGTTTTTTCTGCCCAAACAGGACCGGCTTATTCCAAAAACAGAAGACTGTAGAAGACAAAGAGCAAGTCTTCCTAGGAATACAGCACAGGCATGTAGCTGTGAACAGGACCGTTCCGGGCACTGGTATGTCTGTGTGGACACAGCTTGTCTAACACACTTGGCTCCCAAGACACTGAAAGGTTTGCTTGGGTCATTTTCTTTTATTTTTTTTTCTTTTTTTTTGCTGCCCTATCACAGCAATGCTGCCATTATCCCAGTCAGCTAGATGGCACAGCGCCCAGTACCATACCACATGAACATATCCAAGGAATCTGTGTTGATTGGTCAGATACTGAAATTCAAACCTGACAAAATATGGACACCCTCCCTCTTTGGCTCTGCTGTTCTGCCTGCTTTCATTTTGTGTTCTATCTATCCCATGAGTGATCAAGACAACAGTGAACAAAGGAGGATGAGAGATGCAAGGACTGTGTTTATCAGACACAGTCTGATAGACTTGCTGCTCTAAAATGTTTGTTTCACRGGAAGCAGCCCTGGCATCTACTCTTGCCATGGGGCAGATCAACCTGCCAGCTTCGCACTTGTGTCACTAACATTTTCTCAACTTTACTTCTCAGAAAAATGGGGAAGAGACACACCAAATGTTTCTTATAAACATTTTCATAACTTGTTTATTTGTTTGGTTTGGGGTTTGATTTTGGGTTTTTTTTGTTCATCACTTTGGTTTTTTTGCAGGCAGACGGAAGAGTGTGGAAGAATAGCAAGCTATCAAGTTGCTAACAAATACATTTCTTTGGAACATATTTATAGCTGAGCTCATGCTGGATACAGTAATACTTTCACACAAATCAATCAGAAATTATTTTCATCTGTCTCACCACAATATGCTTATTTTTCACATCCTGACAGACTGAGATGTCTCCCCAGTACAGCGTTTGGAGTTTGAAGCATCTATACATACAGCCTCTGAGAATTTTGTTCTGGCAATTCCTGTCCAGGCATCTCTGCTGATGTGAGTTCAAATGGTTGCTAAGTGGCAAGTCTACTGGAAAGGAAAGATGTGTCTGTGCTGGGAAAGTTTAAATCCTCCCAAAATAAAAAATGCAGTGAAATTACCTTTTCTTGTTTGTTCTGTTGCAGCAGTGTGCTCATGTAGTGATTTTCAGGCCTTGTAGGTGACGATTTCTGCAGGACATTGGCATTCATTGCCTTCTTTGTTTCTGCATGAATATGTAAAAACAAAAGTGTCATGTTGCTTGAACAAATTTCTGGCCAGCCTTTATTTAGAACTGGAGTGTGTGTGCATAGTTGGCTATTTCCAACTATCAGTCAACTCCAAAAGGTTTGCTTTGCTTAGTTAAGAGACAAATTCTTGGAGGCTGGAATTATCATATCAAACAGTCTTCTAAATTTGGGACAACCCAGTGTCTCTTCATCTGGTTCGTGCTTTTGGAACAAACAGTGCATGACTCAGACTCAGTTTTCATACACATCACAAACTCCAGCCAAAGGGAAAAATAAAAAGAAAACCCTGCCTTGTAATGACATGGCTATAAATACAGACATTGAATTATAACAGTAAAATATGTTATGCAAATTGCAGCTAATTTTAAAATAGCCCTATCTGACTGCCTACAGAGTGCAGAATTATATAGCATTGTTCAAATTCTATACAGTTTGATATATATGAAGTTTGATATCTTCAAAGTTAATTTTTTATGACTTYCAGCCATTCCCATTACTCCAAGTTTCTAACAGCCATTGAAAAGGATTTGTATTGCCTCGTAAAAAAAAAGAAGTGGGCAGATCTGCAAAGCACTCTTGAGTTACAGAATTTTTCTTGTTTGCTTCAGCTGGGTAGCTAGTGATTTCTCCTTCTTCTGCATACTGAGTTTCTGGTGTCTGCTCCCTTATATGATGTTAGACAGGGAGATTTACAAAGATGCCATTTGGCAGGATATTTTAGAGAGATTTGTTATGAGTGTTTTTTRAGTAAGAGGCATCACAAGTGGTTTTAGCCTCCCAGCTGTGTTTCTCAGCATAGGGGGATGGCAAAAGCTGTATGTGATGTGACGGCACAGAATTAAGTTTGAAACAATGCTTAAAGAAAAGGGTTGAAGAAGAAAACAAGGTCACTGTTCATCTGATAGAAATCACTGAATAAAGAAATTCAGTGAGAGGTCAATGAATTCTGGTTATGAAAAAACCTCAGATCTCTGGACTGGCAAGAGACATTGCCTAGGAGCYGTTTAAAGAGGCCACACTGTTTGTCACCATCCTTTTCTGGCTGTGACTGTCCTCTGCTCACATAACACACATCTTACAAAAAGAGTTTTCTGATTTGGGGGATATCTACCTATCAGACACAATRCTCCATCCTTCCCTTCACCATCACAAAAGTGTGGCCAAGACAAAGAGTTGCGATGTATCAAGAGTTTCAAAGAAATGGGGCTGGGTGGGGAGAGGGGAAGGAGCAGAAAAACACTACATTAAAAAACTTTTTGGGAACCAGCCAGGGAGCAATGCCAACCTCTGATCACAAAGCTAAAATATGTTTGTCTTAGGGGGTTTTCCTGTCTCCGTATTTTTGCGTGAAGCTCCAGACCAACTTCTTATGGGAAATTCTCAGTTTGGGATGAACTGGAAACTTGGCAGTCCATGGAGTGACTATTGCCTCTGTCTTCACCTGCACGGCCTCAGCGGGCTCACATCCTGTTGCAGTCAGATTTTTCTGGGCAAAAGGGCCTTCTTTCCTATGTTCAATAGCCAGGCTTGGCACAGTCTGTTTACAGAGTTCCTTAGTGCCTGGAGCACTCTTGCTGATAAATATATACTTTGCCACAGCCACAGTCACCTTCCTGCATCAAAAACAGTCTATCACACGAGCCTTGCTTGTGCAAAGGCTTTCCCAACCACGTGTTTGTATCCTCACCTCATGCCCTGCCAAAACAGGATTTCTTCTGGCCTCCTCTCCTGCAGCATAATGTCACTGACAGGAATTTCCTCCAGCTTGTTTACCAAGAAGTGACTGGTTGGTGGAACTTGGCTAAAGGGAGAAACTACAGAAGCTCACAAGGAATAAACAATGTATATCCTTTGTTCTGCTGTGGTTTCCTACCCGTTCTTGCTCCCAGTCCATTCAACAACTGTGTTTACAAATATTCAAATCCTGTCCCTAAGTTCTCATTTTACATCTTACTGGTAGAATTAACAGTTCCCTGAAATAAACAGACAGGCAAATCACCCAGCTGAGTACACACAGCACAGAGGTGTGTGAGTGTATTTGTTAGAAGCTGATCTAGAACTGTTTACAGGACACGATTTGTTTGGTGATACAGTGCTTAAATTTGATTCTTTCCAGCATGCCCTCCAGACAGAATTCCTACTGAATACACTACCTTTTCTCCTAATTTAGCTGAGGACACATGAGAAGTTAAAAGGCTGGGATCACAGCACCAGGTGACCTAGTTAGAAAGTTCCAGTTTATTGCTGGATTTCAACTCTTCCATTGTTTTTCTCCTGCCTTTTTTCTCTAACAATGAATACTCTGAGGTTAGATGAGGCATGATAGTTTCCAGACTTGGTATCACTCATACTGTGTATGCAATAAGCAGTGTATTGTGTTGATGTAAACAGCTCCCAAATCTGGCTTAACTTTTCCAAATGGAAACTACTTGCCCAGTGAGTCACTGTGTGTTTTCCTCCTCCTTCAGAGGATTCTTCTTGGGAACCTCCACGCCCTGACACTCCACCACAAGAATGGTTTTCTTTTTTCATTTCTCGGTAGGACGTCCAATTAGGACATTCTTTTGCTTCCCCCCTCCCCCACCCCTACCCCTCCCAATTTCATTGACAGTATGCATGTATTTTCTGTTTCCATTACCAAAACCCTCACTTTCCAATTCCTCAATCACAGATTTAGTGCTGGGGTATATATTATGAGGACTTGTCCTGGGTTACATATATCTCTGCTCCTGCAAATGCAACCAGTGTTTCACATGGCAGAGGTGTGTTTTTTCATTCTAATCTTGCCCACAGCAAGCCACATTCTGGCTTCAGATTTTATCCAGGAGAAGAGAAGAAATACAGAGATCTGGTAAAGCACTCTGCCTTCTCAAGCAGAAGCAGATAGCAAACTGCACTACATTTCAAAATAGAAGAGGTTTATTATTCATCAGTGTGTTAAGCCCAACATTTAAGACACTTACCTGTTGCCTAAGTGAGCTGAAACTAGGGTAGTGCCTGAGATCATTAATTTACCCCTTTGCAATTTTCTTATTTTAGTAATGTTTGAAATAAAGTAAATACTCATATGGTGTCTTCTGGGACAAGTTTTCACTGAAAGGATGCAAAAGAGCAAACAGTTGACAAGAACAGTGACAAAACATCCAGATAATACTGTCAGGGATAACTTGCTCCATGATACTGGTTGAGTGTCACATATAAACACACAGGAAAAAAAAAAGATTTGCTTGTTTCAGAGCAAGCTTATTGCCCCTTGATAGAAATTTTAAAAACACCCTAAAAACTATTTGTTTAAAATCTGAAGGAATTTTTTCTTCTCAACAGTGCTGAATGTAACACCAAATAAACCTGTACATGCAGACTATGGCAAGAAAGTAGCACAAGATCTATRGTCATTTATTTTAATCTGCACTTAAGATTAAAATATTCTTTTATTTCCCTGATTTTTTTATCCATTAAATGAATAAAATTAAATAAAACTTCTTTAAATCACTCTTCTATGTCTACTTTCAACTCACCGTTTTGCTTTATTTTTTACTTCCTTTTTTTCTTTACAAAAACTCCAGATTTATTGTAATAAATTCCTTTATTTTCCCTCAAATATCTGTGGTATCATCTGCCTGAGTCATCTAGGATGCAGTACCTAGCCCTAGGCAGCTTTTCCAGGCCAACTCTTAACCGAAGCATCTTTTAGCTCCTACTCTGAGAGCAAGGCTGCCATAGTGGCCCAGTTGAATTGTCTGACCTTCACAAGATGTGCAGGCAACCCAAATATCAGCCTTGAAGGACAGATTTGGCCAACGATCAAAGTTCAGGCAAATGGGTTTTCCTATCTTGCAGAGGCAAAAGCACAGAATGCAGAGTTGGTTACCCTGGATCCCAGCCAACACTTGCTTGAAGCTGGGATGGCACCAARGCAGATTGCCAGCAGGAGAGCACAGGGAGCTGTCGGCTGAGAGGGAAGGGGTGAGCCCATCCTCTGAGTGGGTGTTTGTTTGCTGGTTTGACGCTCCTTATCTCCACGCATTGCCTGACACCTGCTCCCACTGGTCCAGCACACCAGGCTGCAGTAAACAGGCTATAAACCTTTGCTCTAAAAGGCATCAGAGCAGGGTAAAATGCTCAGTGTCCCGTCCAAGCACAGTGCCATCATTAACTCAGAGCATCTCACTTTGACACTGAAGTGATCAGGCCTTTAGCTGTTGTGGATGTAGGTAATCAAAATGAGTGCTGTGGTCTTGAGGACCTTGCAGCGTTTCTGTTCCTCACCAAAGACCAGGAAGCGTCGGCCTGACTCTGCTCATGAAAACCGTGCTGCTTTGACTTCCATCCCCCAGCTTCTGAGTCATGCAAACTCTGGTCAGCCAATTGCTGCTGAAAAGACCCAAGCAAAGTGGCAGCTTCAGATTCAAATGCAAATGCTGATGGAGAGCATCTGAAATAAAAATCTCATTCAAAAGCTAAAGGTCCTTTTTTAGGCAAAAACCTTGAGCTTCCTCAAAACAAGCATGCAAGAGGTGGCTATAGAACCAGTCATAGATAAAACACCGGCTTTCTGCTAAACTATCTGGGTGATCTGCATGTCCCATCAGACTAATTTTGGTGCTAGAGGAAGAGGAGGGGGAGGGAGATTGCACAGTCTGCTGGTCTCAGGGGGATCCTACAACAGAGAGGTTGATGTATTAACCACTTCACTGTTTTGTGCCAATCTTGTTATCTGTTCTTGTTAAAACCTTTATTATTCATGAATGCAAAAATCCGATCATGAAAGCAGCATAAATATTCATACCATGTGCATTTCATTTAGCTGCTTGGCAAAACTTCTCTGGAGTACAAGAGTTTTGAGGAAATCTGGCTAATGAGACCAGAGCACAGGAAGTATGCATGTGTTTTCCTGTCCTTTTACCTGCAAATAAATGCAGAATAACTAAACAAACAAAAGGGGCAGGCATTCACCAGGAAGGATGATATGCACACTTGCTTTGGCTTCTGTATCAAGGGGAATGCAAGGCCTTTTGTAATGCAATTATGTGCAAGAACGAGGATATTGTAAAACTAAAGTAGAAAGCATGATAAGCATCACTGCATGGTTTATGGCTTTGCCTCACATTTAATGTCTAACCATTAACATCGCGCGTGCACGATCCACACTGTTGTTCAATCCCTTTTTAAGGTAGAACTGCCATTCTTCTCTTTGCAGCTGCGCTAAATCAAAATGTAGCTGCATCCTGCCCTGTGAAAGTCATTACTACACTCTTCACTCCTGCTCCAGCTTCAAGCTCTTTTTGATGGCATAGATAAATAATGAGAAGTTACTCCCAAAACAAGGTTTACAAACTACCATTAAAGCACCTGCTGCACAGAGTACTCAGCAGCTGGGGTAGACCTCTCATGAGGGCCTGGTTTACCAAAATCCTGAGCCACCAGCTCCACATGCAGCAGCTCCAGGAGGAGCCTTGCAGAGTACAAGACTTCCAGGTTATTCCTGTTTTGAAATAGTGAGGTRAGGTGTACATTTTTAATTGCTAGTGGTTTTTCAAAAATGAGCATTGTTGGCCTGAATCAGTGGTTAATCTTTCTTTGATTTTTGCAAGCACAGTCCAGAGAACTACTTCTAGAGAACATAATCAGGCACTTTCCAAGTTTTCTATTTCATGTTTTAAGAATTTCCACAAATAAACAAGTCTTTTACTCACAGGCAGTTTACACCAGTAACCACTTTCTGGAATTAAAGTCTGCTGTACACTTCCCACTGCTGCTCATCTATCTGTGGTTGAATGAGCTCTTTCTTCCCCACCCCTTCTCCACCCTCCTTGTAGCGAACAGAAGCACTGGGATACATGCAGCACTATGTAATGTGAAGCGTGCCAAGTTTCCACTGAAGCATTCACACCCAGCCAAGGGCTTGATTCTTCTGACCCTCCTCAGGCAAGGATAGCTGCTGCAGGATCACAGTTTGTCATTCGCTATATGTAACACTCCATTTATTTCCAATATCCCGGTATAACTGTATTGGGACTTCAGTATCACATCAGGGTCGCCATGCTAGGTCTAAAGATGCTTTGCTTCTGCTGTGTTCAGTTTCCAGATTTTTTATTCCTTTGTTCAGCTGTAGGTAAAGGAGCAGTGAGAAGAGAAAAAACAAAGCCTCATAAACTTCTTGTACTAGTGTTCAGTGATTAGTCAAGCCTTAGTTGAGACAACCTGACTTGCAATACATGAGAACAAAAGACACAACTGGTTCTCAGTGCAACAAGGATCAGGGGGACACTTACATCTACCCTATAGATTTACTTGACCTTTCCTTTTACAAATACTAGCCAGACAAAAACTTCAGTATTGCCAGCAGTGCTTTGACTGTGGATACATAAATGTGTTTAAATGTTAAAATTAGTGCTGGGAAGTATATATTGCTAAGTGGGCAAGTCCCACAAAATATCACTTAGGCAGAGCATGCTTTGCACGTAAGAACTGAGAGATTGGCTGCGTCCAAGAACTGTGACATTTGAGATTGTACATASAGCAGGAGGTACCTTCCTTGCCTTCAGAGGTACATTAAGGTGGAGAGGCATCTAGAAATCATTCTATATTCTTGATCTTGAATGCACTTTATGCTTTCATAAAGTGCTAGGCAAAACAGAAAATTCGTCTTCTTCATTCCCTCCAAGCACACATCTAGCTTGCCACCCTGCAATTTCTCATATTTATACTCCTCCTTGTGCAATCAAATGATATGAGAACTTGTTTGAAGTACTATCATAGGAAAAATGAGTGTTTCAAGATGTGCTGGTGGCTGCAAGAGTTATCTTGTGGTTTGAATTCTTCCAAATGAAGTACAACTGACAGTATTAATCAGCTAACAGATTTATCTGGGGGGAGGGAACCAACAGAAAACCTTAGCATAACATTTTTCGCAGTATCTTTTTTTGAATTTTCCTCCATAGAGGTTGTTTTTTCATCTAATAAAGACTTTGCTTTAAAAGCTTCTCTGTGGTCTAAGTGAAAATTCTAACAAAAATTCAAATTGGGGATATTTCAGCTTGTTTGATTAGCAGCAGCAAATCAAATGTGCTGAAAGCAAACACAAGTATCCATGTATGAGCTGTCTGCACAGCAGCCTTTAGAGTGAAGACTGAGTCTTGGTTTGGACTCTTATGCACATATCTTTAATACAAAGATGAATCGTGCTTTAAACTAAACTTCCCAGAAAGAGTGAATGCTAACAAAAATAAGAGTTATAAGGAAGGAGTCACTTTTCATTCCTGTGCTGTTAAAGCCTGTAAAAAATTTAGCCATCCCAGTTAGCTACCACATCTCTAACCTGTATGAATCAAAGCATTGTTTTAAATGAATAAAACCACTTTGGCACACAACCATATTATGGCAGTATGATGTATGGCTGAATATTCCTAAGAATGCCCTCAGAAGTACTCTGTGAACAGAAATATTCTGCAGAAGGGAAGTTGAGGGTTATTTTCTGGACATGGCTATTATGTTAAAACATACTGAACATGTGTCACTTATAATCCTGCCCTGGTTGTAACATCAGAGCTCCAGAGGGAAAAAAAATCTGGCACATCAATTCTTTGTATCAAATACTCACACATGTTTCTTCTCACCAAGCTGTCACTTCTCATTTTTAAAGAAGATTTGAATAAGTTATAATTAGTACTTGCTGCCTCATCAAGTAATTAAATATAATAAAGAGCTTTCTGTGAGTTTAATGCAAACACTGTAATTAYAGCCGTTTTGAATATACAGTGCACGTACTACAGGTTTTGGTATGGGCTTCCCACCTTTTATGACCTAAATTCTAAGATTTAACCTATCATATGAGCAGGCAGTGCCAAAGACAACAATTTCAGACCTAAATACAAGTGAACACCAMTGCACTCCTGTACTTTCTTAGAGGCACTACCCCATCAGCCTCTGGACGCAGGGTGGAAGGAAGGAAGGAGGAGAAAGCCAGTCAGTTTCTTGCTTCCGCTTTCCTTGCCCCTCCCTTCAGGAGGCATCCTTGGTCAAATTCATTAGGCTCAACTGCTCTGAGTCTTCTTTGTAAAGATGGGGCTGATATTTCAAAGCCACTTCCAACCTCATCTCTCTGCCAGCCCGAGAGACATGCTGGGGAGAGGGGGACAGACTGAAACTGCCCTGTTTGCACAGTGCTGGGGCTGGCTCTACTCCAGAAGCAGGAGTTACACCTTTCCACCACCCAGGGGAGGAAGCCCCCTGCTTAGAGGCCCAGAGCAGGACAAAGTGATCATGGAAACCACATAATGCCCCAGCACTTGGTTGACACAGCTCCTCACCCTCCTAAGTATTTGGAAGAGCTTTGAACTTATTAAAAAGGGTGAAGAGCAGATGCCTGCCAGGACACCGGTAGTTACAACATCAGGTGCTCAGCTGTTCTGCCCATGGTGCGTATTTTTTGCACTTTCCCACTCATACTCCTCTTGTTGCCTGTCCGTCCCTGGAAACATTCAAAGTCAGGCTGGATGGGGCTCTGAGGAACYTAATCTAGTGAAAGATGACCTTTCTCATTGCAGGGGATTTGGACTAGAAGACTTTTAAAGGTCTCTTCCAGCCCCAACTATTCTATGATCCTGGGTACGGTAGGTACAAACAGCCCGCAAAATGAAAATGCAGTAAATTAAACAAAAATGTAGTCTAAAAGAATGAATTAAAATGATGAAAATCTTTAATTTTATTTAAGTATAATTGTACGGACACGTGTATATACAAATACAGATCTCATGGGGCARGGGGTTTGGGTGGTTTTTTTTAACATTTTCTTTTAAGTTTATATAATGTAAGCATTTCAAAAACAGCACTCAATGAATAAGTGCAAAGAAATTGCAAAGCAGGGCAGTACAAGCACAGGACCACACTGAGCTAGACTTTCATAGCCAGATGCATACACAATGAGTGTCTTCAATGGGGTGTCAAGAGTAAGCATGGAAAGCGGATTTCGCAGACTCATGGGTAACCTCCAACATGCCAGCATCTATTAAACTGTACAGACAATGGCAGCAAGCCTGTTGTAGGGAGATTCGTCTCACATCTGAGAAGCTTGAGGGCGAATGCATGGGAAAAACTCAGTGATGCCAGACCAGAAACAGATCTGCCCATTCATAGCTCCAAATTAAAAAAGGAGGGTGGGAGAGGAGGCAGGGTAGGAAGAGGGAAGAGAAGTGTGGAGGGTTGTACATTAAAACTGGTGATTACAAAATCCGAGTGTAATGAAAAGAGGGGAAGAGTTAACACTCTAAACTTCAGAAAGTGACTGAACCAATTGCACTCATAAGGCAATGGATTAAGTTCAGTTTTGAGGGTTAGGGGTGGAAATCAACAGGTACAAACACAACCATTTTCCTTCCACAATTATAGAGGAAAGGAAACAACCTACTCAACTAGTCTTAGCACTTCCCAAATTTGTTTCTAATTCTTTTGTACATACATATAGCGCACATGACACTGGCAAGATCCTTTATGGAAAAAAACTATTCATGGGAACAAATCCAGAAGGAAAACAGGAGGAAAAAAAGTACAAATTAAACAAACAAACAAAATAACAGAAAAGTTGTTATATCCCCAAAGCCTTTTTAGAAACAAACAAGATACAAAAGAAAAA
This sequence comes from Malurus melanocephalus, assembly GCF_030028575.1. Classification (NCBI taxonomy): domain Eukaryota; kingdom Metazoa; phylum Chordata; class Aves; order Passeriformes; family Maluridae; genus Malurus; species Malurus melanocephalus. The sequence continues at coordinate 2,384,722 of NW_026623312.1, read as the reverse complement.
AAACTAACACAGAAACCACATAAGGGCTCCAACATAAGACCTTTAAACACTGAGGACAAAACACTGATCATCCAAAGTCATGTTTTTCCAGGTCTTGACATTGTGAAGTCTTGCAACAGATGAGCGATTTTCAACGATGAGTCCTGTATGCTGCAGTGTCATGGCCACTTGGCTCTCAGTTCTCAGCCATGATCACACTTGATGCTTCAAAGCTCTGTCTTGTAATCAACATGTGATTTTAATATCCTGAAAGTCTATTGTTCTCACTTACAAAAGACATAAGAATCAAATTAATACTTTATTATCAAACACTATATACAACAGAGGTTGCTAATAATACAGAATTTAAAGAACATAGCTTTAAGTTTTACTTGTCTTTCCTTCGCCATCCAGGTAAGTACAGTACAAAACAATATTCTAAACTAACACGAAATGTTACCTTGTCTATTGAAGGATACACAGTATCCACTAAACTGACTGATCCCTATTTTACCTGCTTGACATCACAATGCCCTTGGCAGCCAGGAGTGCAGGTCATGGGTATAAGTAACCCACCTAGGCTGGGGAGAATTAGTACCTCAGACTTGAGCCAGGGCAGATGAAGGGTGAGGGAGCAAAAAACTCCTTAATTTGCAGCAACATCTGCATCTAAAGCATCCACAGATTTGCAACACAACACAAAGCCCACCAACATTTATGTACTTGGTATGACTGGGATTGCCTAATGCCATCAAATATCAAACTGGCAGTGCCTGGAATGCTGTACCCAGCTATCTGGGCAGCCCAGGGATCATCATTTGTGTTGCCCCTCATCTACCCAGCAAGGCTTGGGGACAACTTGAAGGGGTGAATTTCACCAGGAGTAACACTAGTGACAGTCTTCGTTGAGGGTAAATGTACATCTTTAACTCCAAAATCATTCAGAGACAAAGGATGACAAATGAAGTCACCAATTCTATATCAAATCTGCACTACTGGTGTGATTGCCTGAAATTGCTACGAATCATTTTAATATGATTATACATCATGCAATACTATCTGTACTCTGGCATATTCCATTTATTATTTACTTATCATATTCCTTTTGATAAGGTGCATTCTGATTAAGCTCACCTTATCCAAAGCCTTTCAATTCCTACCTACAAGAAGTATTAGTGTGTGTATCAAGTACATACATGTTAAAGAGAGCAAAGTACCAGACAGCCCGTAACGAGATGATGACTGYGCTCACTGCTTGGACTGTGCATCTTCACATTAGAGCAAATTTCCTACATTCCTCCTGCAAGTACAGGTCCTGCATTCATGAACATGTATGATATCAGGCAAGCCCAGGTCATAGCTCAGCATGCATAAAACCTCCCTTTATACCTCAAAATTTATTTTCCCCTCTCCTGCCTCAACCTCTGGAAGGGTTTTCTTCATTAAAAAGAAAAGAAAAAGGCTGTGAAGTGCTATCCAGTAAAGGCATCACTCAATTTTGTTACGGCAGACTTTTCCTTCACAATTAAAATAGAGAAATATTGTTTTGTTTGAATATGCTCCATGTTTTGTTACACATTTAATGTAATTACCACAGTTTTTGTCAAAAAAGCTGTTTCAGTCTGGGTCTGAAATTTCACTGATTACGCTTAGTAGTCCAAATTTGATGGCAGCCTAGCAAAAAAATACCCCAAGGCATGCACTTCCTGGCAAATTACTTTTTAAGGTTTTGTCAGCCAAGGTTCAGATTCCTTAAACAGGGTCACTCCTAATTCCATCAAACAAGACAGTCCCATTTCCTAATTGCATCAAGGGTTACCACTTCTTTCACGTTTAAATAGGACAAGCATATATACTCACTCTCAGCATAAAGAATATCTAAATAATGTATTTTCTATTCTAGTGGATTTTTAAAAAAATATTTTAAGTCTTTGGGAGCCCATCTAGTTTATCTCCAGCTGATAAACATGTTTCTTCTACTCTTCAAACTGTGCTGGAAGGGGAAAAGATAACAAATCAACACTGAATTCATATTCCACACTTCTTTTCTTTCCCCCCACCAAACAATGCTATTAGACTACCCTGGCTTCTTCCACATGTGATTTATTCCCATGATTGAGGAACTTGCAGGAGAGACAAATCAAGAGCACAGTGGAGATCCTGTGTCCCAAACATGTTTCCTCTGGCCATTGATGTCCTCTTTTAGCATGTATTAACACCCAGAGCAGCATCCAAGGCTATCAGCTATTAAGTCAGCGCTGGGGAAGGTCACTTTATTCTCAAAAGTGCCTCTGCATTTCAAGAAAAAAATTTTAGCACCACGGTGATTTGTTTTAAAATAAAATAATCCGGTGTGCATTATCCCCTTAAAACGAAATAACAGAGGCACTCACACCCCCAGTGAAGTTTCCTAAATCTGACCTTGCCTGCTGTGTGCTAACATTCCTAAATACTAACCTTTTCCTCTCATCAAAGACAGCATTTCTACTTGTGAGCACAAATTTTACTGTCAAAGATGTTTCATGACAGTCCTATAAGAAACATCATCCTCCCCTTTTAGAAGCCTGTTCATTTAGAAACTCCTGGAGGAAATGGTGTTATATAATGTCTATTCTTAATATCTCCCCTGTAGTCCTGACATGGTGATACAATGCCTTGCATGACCATCTTACAGTGCTGAACAAGAAGGCATAAATATCATATCAYTCTCCCAGGGGGAAGACCCTCCCAGGTTTTCACTCACTTTCCTAATCCTTCACTGATTGCATCTGCCACTACACTACCTCGTCCATATACGGATGACACAGTGAGCTAACAGAGGTGACTTCTTAAAGGGGAATGCAGAGGAAAATAAGAATCACTAGTGTCACTATTATAGTTTGGCATTTTCATATGGAGTCCTTTTATTTATATGGAGGGGTTAAGAAAGTCACAGGGTAGGTAGGGGTGGGTGCTGAAGCTAGTTATCCCCTTCAAATTTTTGCTGAGTTCAGGCTAAAAGGGAGAAGAAAAGGGAAAAAATAACAATTTGACATCTGCAAAAACAATAAAGTCCCTTTCATGGGATGAGCAATTAGGTGGATCTTTGATGTTCCAAGACCCTGATCATTTCTGTGACAGGTTGCCGGAGCATACTGTGCTATAATATCAAAAGCATTGCCAGGAGGAACAATAGAGTTGCCAAAAGCCGGCTGGGTATCCTTGGTGTCTGTGCTGCGTTCTCGCCACGGGATGGCTCGGCTGACTCATGTACGGTATCATCTGTTCAAACAGAAAGCATACATTCCAATGAGATTTTGCATCCTTAATAAATTCTCACTGAGCCGACAACTGTAAGTAGATTTCAGTGCCTTTATGAAATAGGGCAATGAACCTTGTGCTGCCATTGACTTTCACAAGCGTGTAATACTCATTATGTAACCAGCTTGGGGCCAAGTCCTGCATTTCTTACTGGCAAAACTCCCATTGAAGACCAGAGGAGCAGAAAGTAAGTCTGATTTCAGCAGATTGAGAAATTAAAGGTTCCTCTTCCAGTAAAACACTGTGGCTCTAGCTTTGGATGTCTTGTTAGATAGCAACGCCAGTTGGGAGGCAGCTAAATAAAATCACCTGATTTTTCAAAAGTATTGCACACACTCAGAATTAATTCTGCAGTTAATCCCCTTACTCTGTTAAAGATTTTGGCTCCTGAATTTGAAATGACAGCCTGTAAACCCAAGCAAATACCTGCTTATACCACATCTGGGGATGAGCAGGGGATGTAAGATCATTCCCTCCTTCTTGAAACAAAATTTTAAAGGCTAAAACATGACAATCAGCAATTCTGTAGAATATATACCCAATCTAGAAAATCTCACTACCTTTTATGGTACACGAAATAGAGATTTACATTTATGCTTCTAGAACTAATGAAAAAAGAACCAGCTGAGTTAGGAAAACATGCTTATGCATTAGCAGCAGAAGAAAACATGGTAGCAAATAATAAATATATGATGCATAATAAAGTTCCATTTAGTTTTTGTAAACTCAAGATCAGCCTAAAAGCCACAGCTTGTTAAATAGAACAGATAGACAAAGTCAGAATCAACTTCAGTGTTGTTATAGCAGTGGTATTTTTCTCTGCAAAACCCTCCATATCATCCTATCTAATTTGGCTATTCAAAAAGCAATCAGTCTGAGGCTTGCCATAAAAAGTTAGCTCTCATTTTTCATTACTAAATGAAAGAAAAACTCAAACCTTTTTAGGAAGTTTGAAGTGGCCTCAAAATGTATTTCTAAGTTTATTTTAGAGTGTGTATGTTTCCAGCAAAAGTAATAGTATATCATCTACTTACTGCAATAAGCTCCCCCATTTTACAAGACAGGTCAAYGTCTCTATGATGTTTCTGTCCCATAGCTCCCATCTGAAAAAACTGCACTGCCAGGATTACACAGGGTGAGAGCTGTGCAGCTCCAGCTAGAGGCACTGAGGGAAGCAGGAGTCAGGGCACTGGAGTYACCATGCTGCATTGTCATGGAGCATTTCATATTACTTGGCTTTAGCTGCAAGCAAACTCCCTCCTTTCATAMCCTTGACACCTAGCACAAAATCAGGTAAAGCACTTAGCATCATTTAGGCTAATAGACTCTTCAGCCCCAGCTCAGTTACACAGCAAGGTGCACAGTAAACTGAATTAGCAAATTATCACATGTACTTTCTCCAGCACTAAGTGAAGTTATAATCACATAAGGCTTATCAACAGGTTTCAGTGCTGCTCAAGGCAAAAGTATGAAAAGCAAGCACTGATCAGCTGTAAATACATTCATTTTTGTAAGAATGGGGCATCTCTTCTTGCTGGTGCCAAGCAACAATATAGGAGGCAAAGGGCCAAAAGAGTTACACAGAAAGTTTCACCTGAAGATGAGGACCTTCTTTACTGTGTGGGTGACCATGCACTGGAACAGACTGTCCTGAGTGGGTGTGGAGACTCCCTCCTTGGAAATACTCAAAAGATCATAACCTTTAGTAGCATGCTCCAGTAGCATGGTCTCTTCCAGCCTTACACATTCTGTGATTCTGTGGGAGCAGTGGCTGGGATGACTTAGGTTGCAGCTCTGCACCATRTATGGCAAGAAGACCCTCCCAGTACGTTGGGCACAAACGAGGCCCTAGTGTTTTTCCTCTGGAATTATTCTAAAGGAATCTAAAAATATCAGTGAATGCTGGCTTCTGAAAAGTGCTAGTTTCATCAGTACCAAGATGAGCTATTTCACATTTCATTCCTGAATTGCAGTCATGTACTTTGGTGACACTGCAATGAGAATACTTCACAAAAGCTTGCTTCTCAATTAAAACATATTCTAATAAGTTACAGGGGAAAAAATGCCCCTGTTTTAACTGTCAGTTCTACATATTTTCATATATTTAGAGTTAGCTCTTCCCAATTTAGAAACATTTACTCACTGCTGATAAACTACAGAGAAGAATGATGTCTATTACCTTCTACCTCTAGAATTGCAAATTAGTCTGGATTTGCCACATCGAATGTCAACAATTTTGGCCTAATTACATCAGTGAGTCAGCATGAAAACACAATMGGGCAGAACTAGTGTATAGCAGTAATAAATCCTCATTCTCTTTGACTATTAGATACTGCCACAACTGGAACATTGGCTATTGCTAAAAAACTCAATGAAAAAGCACTAAGCTTAAAAGATTACTTCTCTTAAATGAAATGGAGATGATGGCATTTTTATAAAGCCATTCTTCACAGAAGAATTAATTTCCCTGTTACATTAAGGGATTCCTTTTGAGATATCATCTGGGTTTTCTCTCAATGCTGTCGCAAGGTTTCTGCACTCATATATTAGAACACGACTCATCTGCAGCTATGAAAATCACTTTACAAATATAATTCTCCTTGGAGGCACAGAGTCCACAATTTTTAAGGCTAGGGGAAAGGGGTTTGCTTTGTTTGAAACATTGAAGACAAGTGATGAAGAGGAAAAGATTCCCGAATAAAATCCAGGAGGCACTGCTAAACACTGGGAATACCAACATTATAGAAAAAACTATTTTGACAGCTATGAATTTTTCAGATCATACATCACATGCCTTCTGGTACAACTTTCACACATGCACAGCTCCAATTTTTGTTTTGGGACTTTCTGGGTTTTTTTATTAAGGAAGAAGAGGGGGAGGAATAGGACTAGAGCCAATTACTTCTGCCACCTCTGAAAGCAGTGCAATCATGGTAGGTCAGATTCCTACAAATTTCTGAACAAAACCACATGAAATTACAGGGGTTCAAAACTCACACAAATGGTGATTTTTAAAAGAAAGATGACAGAGAGTAATCTGCTGAACATGTCCCTCCTGCCTCCCAATTTTTCTGTCCACTGTGGAAGAAGACAGTGGCAGGCTAAGGGAGAGCAGAGAAGCAGAAGATGCTCATCAGAGAAGTGTAAATTAGTACACGACAACGAACCCATGCAATGAGATCCACCAAGGCAACAGCAACCATAAGAGGCCAACAACAGAGAAGTGTGACAGCAGCTGGCACATCTTGGAGTGACTGATCATCTAGTGGTGACWGGCCCAATTAATAAAACAAACATACACTGATGTCAGGAGAGGGAATTTTTTGGTACCAAACCTTCTCATTAAAGCTACTATTTCCTCCTGGTAACACAAACAGTATTTCATCTCAGACTGCAGGATGTTCTTTGTTTGATTCTGGTTCCCTGCTGCTTTCTAATGATGTGTTTTTGTGATGATGCTAGCTAGTTATAGCCATTCAGTGGGAAGAGAGCAGCACTGCTGAAAACAAAAATTCAGCAAGTTAACTAAAATCAGGCATGTGTGTTACTCCGATCGTGTTTTGCAAGCAGTATCATGATATAGACCATGTTCATCAAATCACAAAATGTAAAAAAGTGCACTGAGTTTCAAGATTCATAGGTAAAATAAAGACAGTGAGAGAATATCCCCTAGTGTCTTCTGTAGAAGAATACTGTTAACAAATGTAAAAATATAGCAATGTAATGCTTTATCCCTGCACTTAGATTTACTTAGAGAACATCTCTGATTTACAAACCCTAAAGTTTTAGGAATGTTCTGAAAACTATTTTAAAGAAAAAGAACAAATTCTATTGTTTGTCCATGGGAAAATCACTCAAACCAGCTAAATTGTAGAAGCCTCATTATTCTTATGTATAATGAATGAATTTTAATTAAAGGATCTGCAAAAAATTACTATGTTTCTTCATATTTAAATAGGGTAAGAGAAAAAAAGTCTTGGTAATCTGTTCTTTAAGTTATGTACTAAATGATACGTGTGCAATATTTTCTGATCTAATTTATATATTTAACTGTTTATTTTAATTACTGAGGTGTTAAAACAACAATCTGTGAATAGTGTGTGAGTACATATAAAACAAACAGCTATACCATTACTGCAAATACTTTTCCTACATACCTACCTAATTTTAACATATTTAAATTGTTTGGGTTATCCATACCCCTAGAATTAAATACACTTCTATCTACCTCAAGAAACTTTGAGCCACACAAATAATTCACATGCACTTTCTACACTGACACACATCAGCTTGATTGATGGTGGAGGTTAATGTAACTTTGCCCTGGGCAGTTAAGGGGCATCCATATTCCTAAGGCAGTGTTTGGCAACAAAAATCCCCCAAAACTTCAGTTTGCTCCAAAGAAAGCAGGAGAGAAACTTGTTTTATACATTTATCAGTGTGTGTGAGTGGGTACATGCACATATGTAAATTAGTACTTTGCCTAAAGAAACATACACTAACTATATAATTTTAAAGGACTAGTTTCTTTTTAAACGCTAACTCAGTTAGTTGCATGCCTGTGTCATGCACTGGCATTAAACAAAGAGTGGTTCTGTTTCTCTGAAAGTCTTTTGAAACCACATAATAAATGCAGTGTGTCCATTGATTTTATTTCTAAAACTTTGGGCCCAGTTAGTAAACAGAGTGTGTTGCCAACATGCTGGGTGTTTGGTTTGGATGGGCCAGTGGCTTAATGATACTGGTGGAAATTTTACACTGGCACACACCATATTTCACTAAATCATGTCATCCCAAAAAAACAATTAAAGCAAAATTTTTCCTCCCCTGCATTAAACACGGATACAGGAAATATACCATAAGCTGTATTAGCACTGCTTGAAATGTGCAAAAGCAGAGCAGTTGTACCATGCAAAGCATGCAGAGAGAAGAGGAAAAAAAGTACTGAAGCACCAGAAGGATACACGCATTTGTTAAAAGAGATTCTCTAAGCATACTAACCTGCTGGTTCTAATGAATTTTCTACTTTGTCGTTAACATCGAAAACACGATCATGAACACCTATAGTTTTCATACAGCTGTCTATAACAAAAATAGAGATAACAGCCAAATATGTTAGTGAAACACCCTTACACTCCCCACTTTCCTTTTTTCCTCTTTTTTTTTTTTTCTCTCTATTTACTATATATAATTAAGCATGTTCATATTTTAAAGTCTGTGGCACTTGTCCAAATGCCAATATACATCTTCCATTTGTACACAGTTCAAGAAACAAGTTAGCAACTGCCAAGTAATTAAAACAAAGCTTTATGAAAAATTATAAGAAAATACAATGAAAATCGTAACACAAACATTGCTGTATGTACAGAACAGGTACAAAATTTAACAGTAAAAAAAAAAAAAAAAAGAAAAAAAGATTTACTGCTGCTTACTAGACCATACAGTAAAGCATGCGCTAGAAAGCCTGAAAGCTGAATCTGAAGAACTTACTTGCTGGTCGCACAAAGACCTTGAGCTTTAGGCAGGATCTTCTTCCGTTATCGGGGATTGCAGAAGCTGTGAAATGAAGAAAAAGGAAAAACAACCAGAACAGTAAGTGAGTGAAAGTCCAAAATATCTTTTGTGCTTAAGTAAAATATTCTACATCTTCTCTTCATCTGAAGGGCTGGACACACTTCAGATCCTGAATGTAAGGACTTCAAGTGCATAAAGTAGCTTGATTACCCAAAAGCATATAACTGCAGATTTTATTCAAATTAATTTCTTTATTATTTTATAAGGAAGAAGCAAAGCACAGGCTATTTTCAGTTTTTCATTATCTCCCTTCCACACCTTTTCCTTGAAAGCTTGTTCGATTTGGTTTTTGCTATAATACATGTGCCCACACTGAAAAAATAATGTTTCAGAATATAGAATACTCAGAGAAAAACTAGCCTTGAAACACTAGGCCATAGGCTTCAAAAACCCAAAAAGGGATGAAAAAATTACACCAGAGGTGACAAAGGTAAAAATGGAATATGCATATGCTTCCAGAAATGTAGAAATGCACGCCATTAAATTTTACAGCAAACTCAGTCTCCATATGCATCTGTCTTTGTTGAGAAAATATTTATCTTGCTTCAGTCAAAACATAATACCCCATGTTATACAACAAACCAAAATCAGTTTACTTCTGCTTTCTGTCCTCCCTCATTTCCCATTCAAAGTACTTAATTTAAACAATACTTACTACTTAAGAATACTTATTAGGAGAAAAAGAGTAAGTGGAAACATGTCTAGCACTAATGCAAAAGATCACCCACCAGGGTCCAGTGTCAGCACCTTATTTCCCAGGACAAGGTGCTGTTGTGAAAAATTCCTTTCTAAAACCATTCTTGCCTCAAAAGTACAGGACAATCAGAAAATACAGCTTCCTGTCACCACAGACAGTACTCCTTTGAGCACTGTCTGCCAATCTTTACGCACTAGTAGATGTCCTCCACATCTGCAATTTTGAAATCGTACATTGGCCCACAATGTATGTATAAACATACATACCCAAGCAACTTGACTTGGGCATGAAGATTTTCACTTGTGAAACACCATTCACATGTCTGTTTCTTGCAAACCCCTCAAAAGCTATTGCTAAAAAATATTACCAGGAGCACTGCAGAGTAAACTTTTATTTCATTGCATTCAAAATCTATGCATTAGGGCAGAATGAGTTGCATTTTGCATTAAATGGCCACTACTGGAAAATACGGTTGGGCTGACAAAATATCAGTTTTCTCTGCATACCCTTGTTTTGTCATTTTTGTTAATTCTGTCCCTGTCCTGTTTTATAAATCATCATAAAATGTTTTATACMTAGACATGCAAATGCACACTTCATCTTCATGCGAAGCTCACACCTAAAGTGCTCCTCAACAAATTTGAAATAAATTCCCTAGGTCTTTGATGATGTGCTTGAAGAATAGGCATCAGATTTTTCCTAAAACTTACCAAGAAGAACTAGCAAATTCAGTACAAACACAAAAAAAACGCGCTAAGTTAAGAAACTAATACAGCTCATGTTGCGGTTCTGCATCATGAAAGCTCTTGCAAAATTCCCTTTTAGTCAAAAGACAAAAGCATGTAGGAATGAAGTTCTCCCCCTGCAATGACAGCAGTTGAGAGTTAACAGCTGGTTTTGACTATAACATCTCACTAAATCAAAGTCAGAAAATTTCCCTCTATTGACATTTACAGTAACTGGTGTGTTATTTAGGGCACAATATTTGCACTCTGTAGCTATCTTCAGGAAATTGTGTCCTTTCTGTGGCCTCCACTGAATATATGCAACAGGCAAAATGCTTTGTTAAGACTAAACAGGCAGTTTTAGATTTCTCAAAAGATAAGAATCCTATAGTCATTACCAAATTACTAGCATAGAGGTGAAAACTGCATTTGCAAGAGAAACAGAATCCCTACAGTAAATTTATTGCTGACAGATTTTTTTCTGCCCAGAAATTATTTCAAAAGTGCATTATGACACACATTTAGTTAAAGGCAAGTTTTTGCTTACATGCTGTTGCTTATGTGCATAAAATAAGCATGTTTTGCTTATTTGAACCGTGTTTTATTAGAATACTCTGTTAGTCAGTGACTAACTAGGATACCACTGACTAATCAGGGTAGTCAGGAGCTAATAATATCCCAACTGGAAACAGAATCTATTCTTCCTGGAAAAACAAAAATCAATGCTTTGTACATTGAAGCTCATATGAGCACATAATATTTGCACGCACCAAAAAGAAAAAAAACAAACAAACAAAAAAAAMCCAAGAAAACAACAACAAACCGAGTAGCATTTTTCAGCACTTCCATCTGTCTTAACAACCAAGACCAAGGTGGTGAAGGGATACAATACAATTTCTTTGGCACTCCTGAGAAATTAAATGCTGTTATACTGTTTGCCAAGATGCATGGCTGCAATCATTTTTTTTTCTTCCTTTCTTTTACTCCCACCCTCCCTCTTTTCCCTTCTCCTTTTCATCTTAAAAGAAAAAACATACACCAATAGCAGTTTTTTTTAGACCAGATGTTATCACTCAGAGGAAAGAGTCAGGAAAAGGAGAAAGAGAACTGTCATCTGGATCTGTTAAAGCTGCTTCTCTGGTAAACCATTGCTGTTGCTGTGTTCCATTGAAATTAGCTATAGAATAAGAAAATATGTCARTTCTAGGTGGTACAAAGAGAAGTTTCATTCTCCTTCCTGAACAAAATCAGGTTAGACCCTAAAGCTTTGTTATAAGGGCTTTTTATTTTGCCCATTTTAAGGGTTATATTAGCTATAAAATAAAGGACAGATCTGAGAGCAGGACGCCTCTGATGCTAATGGAACCTGTTCCAAGCAACACTTTCCATTTCAAAAGCCAGAATTCCCAAGGAAAAAAAAAAAGACAATTGAATTGTTACTGCACAACAAAAAGAAACCTTTGAAAAAACTCCCTTATAAAGAGAAAAAGAGGTTATATCCTTTTTTTTTTCCATGAATGATATTAGATTAGAAAAGATCTGACTGGTTTAGTTTGTGTCAGGAAGAATCACAATTGAAAACAGAAGAGGAACTCTGAAGTGTTGCTAGCTCCAACATGTCATTACAATTTCCACAATACTTCCCGCCTCCCCTGCCCTTCCTCACCTACCTACCTCACCAGAACTTCATGACAATCTCTGGGGTCTCTTAAAGAAAACGTTTTAGACTTTATGGTTACACAGAGACTTGGGGTTAGAAGAAAGTGAACACAAAGACTTATGATTAGAATAAAGTGAACACTAAAATCCCTCTGAAATCACAAGATATATTAAATCATCTCAAGGATCACAAAAATAACTCGATCTATTCATTTTTTTTTAAATAGGAAAATTTCACAGTTGAGAAGAAATTTAAGTCATAAGCTCTGTATTCTTCTGATGAAAATTCCATCTCCCTTAGTTGAACTAGGAAAAAAAAATACAATTAACTACTGCACACAGGACTACATCCAAGGTATGGGATCCAAAAACAGTCTATAAAGACAAATTACATGGGAAAATTTGTCATCCCTGAACCATTTCTGGTTACCATTTTTATACCCTGTAAGGAAAGGGAGTGATGAAAATTATTCTCTCCTCATCTAGAGCCAAGCCATAAATATTTCAGTATTTTCTGGCTATATTTAAATATATAAAAAAAATTACACAACACCCTCATCTCATTCTTAAGTAGTTCTTGGCTAGAAAACACATAGTACATTATTAATATATTAGATATAAATAAGAGGTTAGGTCCTTCCTCAGCCTGCTAACACTTAGCACTTATTGATTGACTGCAGAAAGCTGCAGATAGAGAACAAAAACGTGAAATACACAGAAAACAGTAATTCAGTTCAATTTACTATTATAAATCCCCAAAAGTCATTAAAGGAGTCATCAAGATATGGACCAATCAGCATACAAAATAGGCTAATTAAAAAGTAAATGTAAAAACATTTAAAAATTCCAATTTCAAAAGTAACTTGATTATCAAGACCTGCTATTGATGTGACAAAATCTGTAATTATTTCCTTTCCTATGATAGCCAGCCATTTGGCTGACAAATACCTGAGGCTAAGTTTCTAAACTAAAAGCAAGTTTTCAGGATGCCATACTTAAATTATCTCAACCATCTTATTTACTGATATTCATATGAGATCACTCTATACCTCTGCTTGCCTCCTCACTCACTCTTAACTTTCTAATTACAGAATTGCCCCTTTCCCTAAAATGCAAGTCCTGATACAGAGGACAAAAAGGAATCACAAATGCAGTTCAAATCGTCCTTTAACACTACAAAGACATTTAACATCCATGGCACAAACCACTCTGGGCCTTACTAGACAGCAAAACTGGTTCAGTTGGAAATAGCACTCAGTTTACCTAAGGCACTTTGAACAGCACCTGTGTTTAGAGTGGAGTGACACTGGTAGAGGAGCATCCTTTCCTTATGTAGAAACCCAACACCCTCACCGTGCCTCTGCAGATACTCTGCAGATGGTAATTCTCTTACTATTTCATATTTCAATTTGTATTGCCAGTCCACTTGGACTATTCTCTGAAGGATTATAAAGCACTGTTTGTGAAACACAGGAGACCAGTCTGTTCTCATTGCATTTTTGAAAAATGTGATGTTTTTTTCTGCTTTCTGCTAGGAACTCTAGCAAACAGGGTCTGCTTGTGGAACTGAAAACTCATGCCAAGACCTCACCTCAGTTCACTGCAGATGTATTGCTACCAGCACCCCCTGTTACACAAGCTCTGGCACTGATAAGTGCTTCCCAGCCACAACCACTGAACAGAAGTATTGTTTCAAACTGGGAACAAAAAGAACATTAATTCTGAACTTCTCCCCAGCACAATTAATCRAGATGCCACATGTATACAGCTTGAATAAATGCCTAACACTTACTGCCCAGTCAAAAGGATTGCACATAAAACTTCTGTAAGCATCTGGAGAAACACTACAAAGAGAGAACCTGCAGCAAACCTGCACACAGGCTGCTGGAAGTTGTAGAACACAAACTCTTGTTTATGCAGTCCTTGCACTCTCTCGGACCTGTAAGTTACACACAATCTCTTCAAGAGAAAATATTTATAGCTGTGATTTGCCTCTAGCCCTTTCAGGCACAACAGTACTCCCATTAGTCAAACCCAATATCCAGGTAACCTTATACAATCTGCAAATCATAATTCCACCAAACTGAAGTATTTTAACATCCAATATCCTGTGTCAGCTACAGAGCTTTGGAAAGTTGTATTTTTAAGAAGAATCATCTGCTTCTTTCTTTGTACAGAAATGAGTATGTGTGAGAGCATTAAAAAAGCAGTTTTCATTATGTTTGCCACAGGCAATATTTCTCAATTTGTGCAAGTCAGAAGAAAAAAATAGCCTATTAGTTGTTAGAAGAACTCAGCCTTTTCCCTGTAGGCTTTCATGTGATTTACCATACAATACAAATGTATGCAAATTAGCCAGGTAAATGCAGAATTAGTTATTAATATTCTTCTCACAGTTTAGATTGAAAAAAGTTACAAATTTGCATAAATGGTACAACTGAAAAAGTCAGCTAGAATTAAATCAATCAATAAAGCACTCCTCTGCGTGCATACATGAAGACCCATACCTAAGAACAATAAAGGGTTTTCAAAATTATTATTCAAAAAAGAAGTTATTTGAAAGGATTGATAGATATTTCTCTCCTGTATATTTTAAAACAAAAAACAAAAATAAAAGAGATAAAAACTGGTCCTACAGAAACCACTACTTTCACCAATTTAAAAGCCCTTGCATGCCTGCTCTTTCATTCCAACCTATCAGCCAAACCTTTGTTCTGGTAGCACACAYGACTCCATTCTGAGAAAATTAGAATATTGAATGACCATGACTTAGTCATTCTTCAGACCTAATAATTAAGCACAATTCCTCAATAAATCATGATTAAACTTACTGGCGACTTTGTTATAGCCAAGTCTACCATCCCTCTGTAATTAGTAATAACCAAGATGAGAACACAAAGAAAATTACTGAGCAATTTAAAGATTCAGAAATCTCAAGCCAACAGAAAGACAGTCTAAACTGAAAAAACCCTTGACCCAGGACTGCCAACAACAGCAAACAAAAAAAATTACTTAAAATGGAAATGAAATAGATAAATAAAGGAACAAACAAAGATGAAAGGTGACAGCAAATACTCCCCATGGCTTAATACAAGCAAAAGTACAATGGATACTAATATTTCCAATGGCATATTGTAAACCACACAGCATTAATAGGACACCTAATACAAATGCATATTTTGCACTATTCCTCCATGTTCAACTATAACTGCATGAAGTAAAGGTAAAAACTTTGCATTTTTGCAAAGCACAAAAATTGCATTTTTGCACTTATTTCTGTATGTGTATTGATACATGCTTACACACCCACATTCTGCATTTCATTCAAAATATAATGACAAAGCGTGCAACATGGAGAAAAAGACTTGATAAAATTCATATCCACAACAAACAGATTGTGAAATGCTAAGTTTATTTTCTAATGTCTTATACATAATTTACACTGGCATTGCACTGTATAAATACACTGGAATATTATGGCCTATCTCACAAGTGACTATATTTCTCAGACCTCCTAAAAATAACCTAGTAAATGGAAATGAGTTGTCAGACATGCTATTTTAGTGAGAGTTCTTGGAAAAAAGCAATACAGAGTTACTGTTTCTGCACTTAATGCTGAATTAACTGTCCCACTGCAACTGCCYGGCCAAGAAGAATATAATTTTTTTTTCATTTTCTAATCCATTGCAGTTTATATATCTGGTTCAAGGCTGTAGAGACTGAAAATATGTTTCATATGAAAGTAATACAAAAAAGAAAAAAATCAAGCCATGTATGAGGCTTCAACCACGGACTTCCATTAAGTCACTTATTTAATATTTCCTCTTAGCATGGTCTGGCCCTGTATCTCTTTCTGAAAGGTGCCTTTTCTCCTCTAAGGGGGGATTTAATAACAAGCCTTGTTTGTTGCTGGCCTGGCTGGTATACTGGAATCATGCTTTTTTAGGCCAGAACATCAAAGCAGCCCAGAGCACAGCTTTTCAGTGCCAGACACCACCAGAGGTGAACAGCAGCTGAGGGTTCATATGAGGCATCATTTTGAACCCAGTCCAAAGGCTTTTTATAGTCACCCTTTTATCACCTGTCCTCCCAAGTCACCAAGCCCAGTTGAGTTCAGGAGAACCTAAGTGCAGGGCAACCTGTACCCTTCACACCTTCAAGAATTCAACATAACAGACATTTCAGAAGCTGGAAAATCCTACTCGGCCTGCATTATTCCTGTGAACCAAGCCTCAAACGAGTAAGAAAACAAAGCTCAAAGTTCTTTGCAAAGACTTTTGCTTCTTTTCATAAAAGCAAGAACATTTATGTTTAGGGCGGAGCTGTCATATTACTGCAGCTTGAGCTTCTCAGAGAATGAGTTTTGCTTTGTGATGTTTCTTCTTATTAAAAACAAATAAAACTCTGCTGGAAATAAATGAAAGGCATATCTTATTTTGAACAGACTTCTAGTTGCATGTAAGTTCCTATGAAATATATGGAGGCAGGAATGAAAAACAGACCATATAGCTGCTTCTACATGAAAGATTTGCAGGTGTTTCTCTCCTATAAGAGGGTTCCTCTTTCATAAATGTAAACTGTATTGCATACCCTACAATAAGTGCTAACATTTCTGCACTAGTGCAATATAAATGACTGATGTAATATTTTCTATTGCAACAAACCAACACTTATTAACTAGAATGAAATAAAAACCTAGGATCTCATTACTGTTTTCAGTGGCATTAACAAAACCAAATACAGTTATTGTACAACATTAAGACTGTATTAGAGCAAATTGCTAATAAAACAAGTTAATACTATCAAAGAAAGCACTTAGAAAAAAAATATATCCTCTTCTTACTTTCATAAGCTCTTTTGTACTTTGATTTTCCCTTGGTATCACTAGAAATAAAATGGTTTTCTTCAAGCAGGCTATCCATTTTGCTAATTTCCATCTCTAAGAACTAGACATGAGTAAATCCTTTGAAGAGACATTACAGTCTTGTTAGTAATGACTTTTTCTTTTTGATCTTTATAGCAATATATTCATCCACATGGAATTTGAGGGTATTGTATCATGTTACTAAACTCATATACTTTAAGGACTTCATATTATCCATGACTAGCTTTACCACTGCTGACTCTTTAATTAAAGCAGAGGGAAGCATTCCATTTTAGTCCATCTTCATGGGCTTGGCACTCTTTAAAATATCTAGAAAATGTTCTGTCTTTCCATGCTGTACTTGAAAATTCTGTTTCTTTATAAAAACAAAAAAAAGCCAATTAAAAATGTTGTATTTTTCTGGGGTTGTGAACACCTACATACACAAAAGTAACATGAAAAGTTACTTTTGCTATTCACCTATGCAAGGAAACTAAGTATGTTTATGTCTTGTGGAGGAGGGAGAAGATGCAAAGATAGAGATCTTCAAGAAGTTTCAGGGGAAGTTTAGAAAAGAATACAGAATGGGGGTTATATTCTGTTGTTATTTAAAGCTAAATCACACAGTGATTCAAAATGCCATTTTGAACGTGTTTGCACAAGCAGGCCCAAAAGTTTGCAAACACACTGCTTAGAGATAGTACCTTTGCTCAAAAGTTTCTGAAGGGCTTTTTTTTTCTTGGCAAAGTTCTTATAGCACTTTAGCACAGCCTTTACACAAATAAACCCAAATTTGTGYGGGATGCAAACCAGGTATGAATTAGAAAAGATAAAGTTTGCAAGACACACGATAGTACCTTGTAATTCTTATTCTGATGCATCAAGATTGTCAGGGTAGAGACCTTCTACTTCACTACACCTACTATGGTGGAGTCCCAGGCTACAACTGAGTACAGACACGAGAAAACCAGCCCTGTTTTAGTAACAACACACCCCTGTCATGCGAATTCCCAATTTGCTCAAGTCCTGTAGAGGGGATGAGGGTATGACTATTGAACGTTCCATATTCCATTATACAAGCCAGGAACTTACAACCAGTTCGTAGAAACCCTTCAATTTGTGACCTCTACCATGAAAAATTCAGGAACACATCAAGCTGAAGTTTTCTCTTTAGTCAAAATTTGTCCAGTGTATGAGGAAATAGCAGTTTTATTTAAACGTCTACATCCTTGCTTCTGCCTTTCACTGGTCTAGCCTGTGTTCAATGCCACAAGTCTTACTCATGTTTTGAAATCCATATTTCAAATTCTCTATGTGAGAATAGCCACAGATTCATCAAGGAGAACTCGTCAGGAACTTGACATGTCCTACCTATACCAGAAAAGGACTGCAGTCTGTTGTAACTGTGACTGCGGGAAAGTCTAAGACACCCATGGGAGAACTAACCTTTCATTTTATTCTGCCACAAATTATTTCCTTCTGCGCCTTTTTTTTTTTTTTTTTTTTTTTTTTTTTTTTTTTTTTTTTTTTTTTTTTTTTTTTTTTTTTTTTTAGAATAATATATACCACAGGATGTTTAGCCCTATTCCCAGTGATCATTCCCAGATGAACTCAAAATTAGACATATATGTGTACACTTTTCCATAACTGGGAGTTAARAGCCCTAGTGGTTTGGAAACAATTTTAAAAGCAATGAATACTGCATCAGACTTGAAACACATGGGTACCTCTTGAGCCATTCTCCTCCTGAATGCTGTAACAACTGTTGTCTCAGCAGTGAAGAGAGAAATCTACCCCTCTACCAGAAAAGGCTCTGTTTTACTCTCCAAGCAGATTGGGAAATTCTTATCTCTATTTTCTGTCTGCTACTTCCTGATCTGACCAACGATCTCTGCACTGAAAGCTTATTTCTCTAGTCTTTACATGTTAACCAGTTAAGGAGCCACAGCCAAGATGTGARCATCTTCTAATGGTATTTTTCATATTTGCTAAGAACATACATGTGGAAAACAATAGAGGACAACACAAAACAGTTTACTGTGACACTTACTTAATTTCAAAAGAGATGGACAAAAACTCTGCCAAATTAACTTCTAACCACACAAGTGTCCATCACTGTTCAATTTAAGTGCCTCAAATCTACCGTGGTGTCTCCGCTCCTTAGAATGARAGA
This sequence comes from Malurus melanocephalus, assembly GCF_030028575.1. Classification (NCBI taxonomy): domain Eukaryota; kingdom Metazoa; phylum Chordata; class Aves; order Passeriformes; family Maluridae; genus Malurus; species Malurus melanocephalus. Next base: position 2,365,751 of record NW_026623312.1, on the reverse strand, counting down.
ACTCAAGCCTTGTCCTACTAGAGTAACCCTGCCAACCCCTATCCCACTTTCTGTGATCATGAAGATCCACTTACATTTGCCTCAGCTCCTGGCTAATCTATATCAACCAACGTTTGCACTGGATATAGTTCTGGAAGCCTGGCAATGTTTCATAACAATGTGCACCAGGTGCTTCTTTCCTCTCACATTTAAAAGAGGGTTCTGTGCACTGAGTATTTTCGAGTAAACATGGATACGCTGTCATTTACCTTAGTTAGGAAAACAGTAATTAAAAATCATGGGTTTTCTCCCTGAGTTACTGCAGCAAAACTTGCAGCACCCAGAAACTAACAACCAAACCAAACAAAAAAACCCAAGTCTGAAATCACATCTCTCACTCGAGGGTGTGGGGAAGCTACAGATCTGCAAATACGTGTGTATCCTATCTGGAGTCTTCAACAGCAGGGATAGCTTATGCTTTCATTAACATCTATGAATTACACAATCTGGTATTGTTGGCTCAAAGGCCAAACACATCCCTGAGGATGCCCACACAGATGGTGCAGTACCAGCTAAGGCAGGCCAGGTAAGCCTGTGTGTACCCATCCCACTGCCACAGCTGCCTCAGGCACCAGGAGCACAAAGAGGTGAAGAGTCCAGCACACCCCAGCATGACATCCAGCCAGGACAATGGTAAACCTGGGTGCCTCAAGGCCTCTTCCAGATACTGCATACCCAGAACCAATGACACAGAAGGATTTTTCTCTTTCTGTGYTCCTAGTCAATTTTTAAGATCTCTACAAACTTCCAGTTCACCTTCTAGGGGTCACTGAGTAACTTGTTCTTTAGCCAAGTGTAAGTGCTTGTGGTACACTCCTGCATTTTTCACTTCTGCCCTTGTGAAATATCCTGCAGAGACAAGAATATTCTTTTCTTGGATCAAGATGGGTTCTTTTTTTTTTTCCCTGAAAGCTCACAAGGTGTGTAATCAAAGTTGGCACTGGAGCATCGTAATTACGAAACTCAGCAAGGAACTTTCACATGCATTTTGTGGACTTCAGATTTCTTGTTCACAGAATATTCTTGCTGAGAAAGAAGAGATCATAAGAAGAAGAAATAAGTTCAGGAGACAGAACCCAGACTGGCAGTAAATTATTTTTCACTTCTGCCTTTAATACCATGGTCAAATTAAGAAAAAGTGACCCTGTATTTGTAACATGTTTATTTGAGAAAACATCCTAAACTCCTCAGATGTAGAACTGACATGGGGTATGGGAGACCAATGAACATGGAAAGGAGGGCTTATGTTTTTGTTTCTATTCAGAAAAAAATATGTATCTGTGTAAAATCATAGAATGCTTTATGTTGGAAGGAACCTTTAAAAAAACACCTGGATCCACTGCCAACACCACCCTTTCAAAGGCAGGGATATCTTTCATTAGACCAGGCTAATCAAAGCCCCATCCAATCTGGCTTTGATCACCTCCAACAATGGCGTATCCACAATTTCTATAGCCAACTTGCCTCCAGTGCCTCACCATTCTCTCTGAGTAAAGAGTTTCCTCCTAACATCTAATCTAAACTCATTCCCTTTAATTTAAAACCGTTCCTCCTTGTCTTATCACTATATGCCCTTGCAAAAGGTCCTCTCCCCTTTGCTGCAGGCCCTCTCTAAGTACTGGAAGGCTGCTATGAGGGCTCCCTCGAGCCTTCTCCAGGCTGAACAACCCCAAGTTCTCTCACAGATGAGATCATCCAGGCTCCTGATCATCATCGTGGCCTCTGCTGGAATTACTCCAGCACATCCTTCTCATGTTGCAGGTCCCAGAGCTGGAGAGAGTACTCCACATGGGATCTTACCAGCATGGAGAAGAGGAGAATCTCTCTCCTGAACCTGCTGGCCATGCTTCTTGTGGTGAACCCAGAAAACAACTGGCTTTCTGGGCCTCATGCATATATCGCTGGGTCATGCTGAACTTCTTATCAACCAACACTACCAAGTCCTTTTCCTCAGGGATGCTCTCAGAGCCATGCCTGTATTTGTGCTTGGAACTGTTCTGACCCATGTGCAGGAGCTTGCACTTGTCCTTGTTGAACCTCATGAGGTTGGCACCAGCCCCATTTAGGCCCGTCAAGGTCCCTCTGGATGGCATCCCTTCCCTCAAGCCTGTCAGCTGCAGGCATCATCTGCAGACTTGCTAAGGGTGCTCCAATCCGTCTCTCTGTGTCACTGATAAAGATGTCAAACAGCCCCAGTCCCAACACTGAGCCCCGAAGGATGTGGCTTGCCCCTGGTCTGCTCCTGGACATCRAAGTACTTGAAACAGAGCTAAAGAAAAATAGCAGGTCTGTAACGTTATCAGTGCTAGCTGCTTTCTGCTGAGCTGAAGTGACCATTTTCACATCCTTTGAATCTATAGTGAAAAGATCATTACCATGCTACTCCTGGAAGGCAGTCCTCCTGCAAGTAAGATCCTTTGTTATGAATATGGAACAGATGGAACCAAATCTATCTTCTCCATAGGAACAAAAACACTTACAACCCAGCTCTCTCTATTAAAGACTGTACTAAGCTCCTTTATAGCACTGGCTTTCTGTGCACTGCTGTGAGGTTTTGACTTTATAGAAAAAGATGCTTCATAAAAGCAACAGTTCTTACTCCTAAACCAAAAGCAGCTAAGAACAGTAGAAGACGAATGCAGTGTTTAATCTGCATGGCTCCTTGGAGATATGCAAATATTCAATTACTGTTTTTTTAAAGCTACAGAAAGAATTTTTTCTGAGGAGGAAAGCCAGCCATATATTGCAAAGATTGTGCATCAATGCCAATGAAGTACATAGAACATAGTAGGCTACTCACTCTAATAAAGGTTGTATCTACCTCTGTTATTGCAAGAAATAACATGGATTCTTTTTCTAGATATGTAACCATGGATCAAGATGACACTTCTGCAAAGAAATCTGTATCAGTCTTTCAAAAATTGACCTTTTTTGGAAGGAGACAAAAGCCCCTGAAATTAGATTCCCATTAACACACACACAAAAAAAAAAAGATTTAATGCATCAATTTATCTCCAGATATTGCATAATGTAGGACCTATTTCCCAAGACTTTAACAGAAAGTACATCCATATTACAACCATTAACTTTGCAAGCTGAAAATATCACAAACTGTTGCTGAAACTGATTTACCTAGTGACTCTGCTCACTAAGCAAGTACATGTAGAGGATCTGTCATTTCTCTTCATCATAGCAATAACAAATGCTTATTCCTAGCCGCATATACACTTAGTTATTGTTTGTATCAACTTCTCATAAAAACCTATACAACCAAAGTCAGAGCTCTCTTTTACTCATAGTTTAATATGCTAATACATTTACCATTGGGCTGCTTTTTCACAATAATTGAAATAAGGATTTCTGTGGCAGGATGCTTTGATTCTGACTAAATCAAGTCTTCAGGCAAATCTGACCCCCTCCAGCAAAGGCACAGCTTGCCTGAAGTCATAACCTTTGTTGGTGGAAGGGAACTGGCCTTGAAACAGATCATGAAGCAGATGTTTAATGCCAAATCAGAGTCTAGGGATACCCACGCTACTGCAAATAAAACTCTTCTGTCTGTTCAGTCATTTCAATTCCCTGCAGCGTAAAATATGAAGTTGCCAACAAGCAGCCAGTGCGCTACGCAGCACAGCAGGGAGAGCAAGGGCCACAGATGCACCAAGGGCTGGATAACTCCTTCATTAGCTCTGTTTTCCAGCCCAAGCCTCTGCCGTGACACATGGGCCCTCCAAAGAAAGGTGATGGTGCTTGCAAAGACAAGTTTCCATCAGGGCCAATTATAGAATTGGGAGAGAAGGAGTTTCAATATGGTTGTGCCACCGACCATAGTCATTAGTGGCTCACAAAAAAAGTGGGGTTTTAGAATTATTTTTCTTACAAATTTGGGCACTTACGATGCATGCTCATAAAAATACCCATCTACAGGCTCACAAAAAAAAAAAAAAATCCCAACAGCTTAATGTCTAATTCAGGGTTCTGCTGAACAGTTTACGAGAGAAGACCTGCAGGAAATCCTGTTATGAAAGCAGTGGGGAACTTCCATACCAGGAGAGGGTACAAGCCCTGCTGCCACCACCTATGTGAAGCTGGCCCTTGAGCAAAAGGCCAACACAGGAAAATGTTACAGCTATTTTTAGCTATAGATATTTTCAGCTATTATTTTACAGCTATTACTGATTCCTCCATCTAAATGTTTCCCTCTGATTAAAGTATTACCTGTCTGGAGACCCTTACTCTTGAGAAATAGATATTTAAAACTCTAGCTTTAAGATTTCTTTTCTTCTTAAAAGAAACCTCGCACTTTCAAGTTAGTTTCCATCCACATGAACACTCAATGAATGACTCTTTTATGCAGTTCTAAACTAACAGATGCACTTTGTGTTAAAATGAAGGAACAGCTAACAATACAAGACAATCTTAGGCCTTGATTATGGCAGAGTAGAAATGGGGTTCAAGTTGATGATAATACTGTATTTGTACTTAAAACACATAAACAACACAAAAAACCTGGTAAAAATACAAACATACAATTCAAAAGAGCCTGTTGACAAGCTTTCAAGATGTTCACAACAGAGATTGCATTTCCAGAAGAACTCTGTGCTTCATGTGCAAAGCATTTACAAATCAGGCCAGCTGTTTAAATACCTAAGTGACAGCTAAATACTTCTAAAGTTAATACTCAAATCAGCAATGCTAAACACTTCTGATGTATGACCTGTAATGAAATCTATTTATTTTACCTACTTTGGGCTGGGATCAAGGAATAATAGAGTTGAGGACACATATGTGCAATTTATAAAAAAAGAAAAAAATATAGAAACTGCATTTACCCTGGGTTTAGATGCTGGGTTTTGTTGCTTTGGGATTTTTTCTTTGTTTTGCTTTCGTTTATTTTGTTGCTGTTATTCTCTTTTAATTGAGCATTCAGGTATATTTTAGATCAGTGTCCTAAAGCATAGACAGAGTCCACTTAAACACAGATGCACCAAAACCAGCATCATTTTCTGAGGTTCAAGTCAAAACAGACCGTGCATATCAAATAATCTGCATGCACAGTTGTTGCGGTTTGAATTAATTCAGTGGGAGCAAAACACTCCCAAGTTCCAGCAAACCCCCTCCCCCCTCTCTTTTCTCCACCCGGGTCCTAGAGACAACCTTTTCCACAGAGAGGAAAGTGAAAAGAAAAGGGGGAAAAAACTATTTATTTAAAAAATTATATAAACACAAAGAAAAAAAAACCTGTGGAATCAGCTGTTAGATCCCAAAGCCTTTCTCTTCCCTCCTGGGAGTAGCTTCCCCTCCGGGTCCCCAGAGGGGTTTGACAGAGTCTCTCTCCAATAGTTCACTGAAGGATCTTTCTCCCTGCCGTGCCACGAGAATCCTCCAGATCCCAGATGACGAAGAGGAAAAACAAATTAGAGGAAAAACAAGTCCAAAAAAAAGCAGAAAAAGGAGCAGTCCCAGGAAGAGCAGCTTCTTTTTCCACCGCTGATCCCGAGAGAGGGAGCCTCCCCAGAAAAAAAATCTGTGTCTTGTCCCTTTCCCTCCCATTGTCCTTGAAGGGAGGAACATCACCAAACAAACCAGAGCAGTCTTGACTATCATGTATAGTTACAGAAGGGTTGTTTAACTTTCCTCTAACATAAGCAGATGATAGGAATACAATACTCAGCTAACCTAGGACAACAGTCATCACAATTTTTTTTAAGTCCAATTAAATTGAATAAAAGTAATTTTTTTTTTGCATCCAACATACATCCACAATCTCTATTTTCTTTTCAAATCTGAGGCAAAGCTATCAGTGGGCATTTATGTCTAAAACTTTAAAAACCTGTTTCTTCATGAAAGGGTACAGAAAAAAACCCCACTTTTTAGTCTTTTCCCCCCACTTCTCTCACAAAAAGTTATTATTTTGGAGTCTGCTTGATTCAGCCTAAAATATATTTGCTTAAGAGCTAAGGCAATTTCATGGGATTTTCTGCGGCCRTTTTATTTCTGTGTCATTCACTACTGGTTGTTTTTTCATTGTTTTTGTTCGGTATTTTTAAGAATGTGCCYGAACTTACAATTTCACCTCATATTTGTAAGAATGAAATGCAAATTTRCATGTATATATTAGTACACAGAATACCATATGCTGTTCACAAGCACTCCATGGAAAGGCATACCTCTTTGAGAAAATCCAGCTGTATTCACACAAATGCTAAGAGTGTAATTTAATTTACATTTCTAGAGCACAATGTTTCTCATTCTCCTAGTCAATATAGTTCCAAAAAATTTCCCTTCCTTTTCTTCCCATAACTTAAATGGGCAGCAGGTTTCCCAGAAGATTAGTRTTTCGATTAAGATTGTATTTCATGCAAAATATTCTATAATTCACTAAAATGAAAAAGTCCTATGCAGAAATATCTCTTCTCAGCTAGATTAGCATATTAAGATCAATTCTGCCTAGATAGTACTTTATAAGAACTTTCCCCAGGCTAACTCTTAATGTACATCTTTTCAAATTAATCCGTATTTTGGTTAGAAGGAATGCCATTGTCTCTAATCAGAACAGCAGCTGGCATTTCCAAGCAGGGACTGGCTCAAGGGTCTGGGACCCTCACACCACAGTAGACACCAACCACCGCAGGTAACTGCAAAACTAGTGGAACATTCACTTTGTCCCTCAATGAAGAAAGCAGCAACAGCACAGAATGAGAGGCAGTGGGGAAAACTGTAGGGAAAACGAACATTTTGTATTTTGCTTCCCAAGGATTTGGGTAGCAAACTTTCTGAGAAGTTGATACATTTCCTTGAGGAAGCTGGAGCACATTTTGCAGAGAATGGCTCCTTCTGCCATTTACTTCAACAGGACAGATATCAGTGGGAATGTCTCTCTCTAATGCACATCCACATTTGTTACCACATTTGTTACCAAGAAGGGAAAGGGTACTAAGCATAGAGAGGAAGTAAAGAGAAGACAGACACACTCTACCCCAACAAGTGTCACAGTCTCCTGCCTAAACTAGGGCTAAATTTATCTTTAGTGTAATTTTCCTTTTGTGAAAACTTGTAGTGATAATGCATGGTTATGCCACAACAAGAAGACAAAACAGCTGGTCAGATCAGCCCATAGAGCAGAATGATAATCTACAACATTCTTTACTGGCATTTAATATTACAAATATCTTGACTTGGTAAAACTTCTTAGTTTGTGAAAACATTTTTATAATCACAGCAGCTAAAATCTTCAGCACATAATTTTTTGTCAGTTATCTAAGCAATATTTCCCAGAGAACTTGTGGCGTCTCCTTCACTGGAGATATTCAAGAACCAGCTGTACTCCATCCTGTGACATGTGCTTTAGGATGACCCTGAGGAGGAGGCAGGTTGGACCAGATGAACCACTGTGGTCCCTTTCAATCTTATCCTTTCTCTGATTCCGTGGTTCTGTAATATGAGACTGTTTCATACCATTATTTTATAAGTATACAGGTGTACATATACACATATGCATGTACATCCATACACATATACATGCTAAATACATGATAAATATAGGAAAAAAGGCCGGCCAGTTGGGAGGAGAACAGTTACAAATATTTTGTCTTTTTGGAAGAACATTATCTCTAAGACAACACTCATCCTTAGGAAAAAATCTAGTAATAGATCCTATGCTTATATTAAGCCAGGAAGATAATCAGGATCACAGACCCACTGTATTCATCAGCTCCCCATATTGATTTTGGGGAAAGAGAGGGCACATTAATGCCATGACACATGATTTCAAAAACCTCCATGGATCAGAATCACCCATGCAGAAATCTCTTTATGTTTGATGCTAAACAGAAGCCTTCCCTATTACATTTGAGTATTAGCCATAGGAAGCTTCTCAGGGGAATAACACTACCTCTACTGATTTTATCGTGCCCTTTTCTTATGAAATATTTCAGTGAAAATAATTGGAATCTAATGATGCTTCAGAGGAGTCTCTACACGAAAGAAAGAAATAATAGGAAGACATGTTACGTTTGAGACTGCTCTTTCTTTTCACAGGATCCTTAGGCATCCAATGGGAGCTCAGAGCCACCAACCAATTATTTTTCTAATCTCTCTGTATCAAGTTTTTTAGTCCTTCAACCCTTGTTTGTCTCCTTTGTAGCAAACATTTTTCTCTAATGTTTTGATTTTTCTCTAATGTTTTGATTTTTTTTTTAATTTTACACCATGCTAAAATGCAAAAGTGGAAGCAAAAATGAAGACACCCATAACAATAAAATGTGTCTCTTTTTTAATACCTTGGAACATGATAAGCTCAAAATGTAGTAGGCTAGGAAATTGATTTTGTCTGTCTGAAACACGTGAAAGTCTGAAGGTCAAGTTGGCAGTCTGCCCTGCRTTGCTGCTAAATCCCAGAATATTAATTTTGACCTCTTCCTTACCATTGTAGTAATTTCTTTGCACTCCCTACCAAGTTCATGGAGTGCTCCTACAGTGCTCCATACAACTACTTGCAGAAAATGAACAGGTCACCTGAAATATTTTTTCCTGGAGATCCACACAGAACTTGTGAAGCCATCTTATGGAAAAAAAAAAAAAAGGCATGATATGGGCAAAGGAAAATGAAAGCATGAAGACAAAATGAACCAAAATGTGCTAAAACAGCAGGCAGAGAGATATCTCACTCCTCCTACTGGAAATCTGGACTTGCCAAACAATTAAGAAATGTGGGTCTGGTTTGCTTTTTAACCTCATTCTGCTTTGTTGAGTAACCTGTTTCTGTTTTTAAAATGAATTACACCATCTTGTGTCTCCACTGTATAATTTTATCTAGGAGATGACAAATCATGCTGGTTGTGATGGTCTAAGCTGAAGTGAAATACAATTTCCCTCAAATGAATTGCCAAAACTGTTAATCTTTATTTAAATGCCCATAATAACAGTTTTGTTCTCTGTGGCAGTTGGGAGAAAAAAAAGTCTTCCAAAAATCATTCTGGCAGCCAAGTTGCTTGCTAATTAAACCTTAAGAAACATTTGTGATTAATATAAATTACTAATTCCTCTTTTAATGCCTAAATGTGACAGTGACTAATTTACACAGTTTTGCTTGAGCTGCCACTGAGTATTTCAAGTGGGACAGCTAACAAAAGAAATGCTGTTGCACTGGTGTATGTTTCTAAGCACATCTACCACAGGTGCAGATGCTATAGATGAGGAACCCTATAGATGAGAAACCCTATCTCTGACAATAACTTCTAACCACACTGGCTGATTGTTCTTCTCGGGATGTGGAGAAAGCACCAGCAGTGAAACTTACCCAAACACTCCCCTTTCTTAAGCTGGAAGTGGTACATATTCTACAAACCTGGAAGTCAGTTAAAACAAACTGAGAGGGGGCTGGTTCTTATGCTGTTTAGTCAGTGTTTTTAAGTGCTGCACTGAGAGACTGCTAAACTCCTCCCAATTTCATTTTGAAACTCAGCACTGCAACAAAGCACGTGAACTGAACTGAAACTGAAATAGCTGTCAAGGAGATGCTTCCTTCCTCAGAGGTAGCCTTGCACACATCGTTCAAGTGAGAACCACGTAGGAGAGGTTTTACACTGCCACTGGTGAAAAATAAGTAATAWCCACATTTTAATGCTTCAGACAACTGGTTCACCAATCATTATCTTTGTCTTATTATAAATATACTTAAAATGTATTCTTACACAGTCATTAATTTGAAACTCCAGTAGCATTATAATTTACCTGCTTATATTGAACTGCTAATAAAATAACTTTAGAAGTCTTGTGAAATACAAGAAAATTTGATTAAAAAGATTGCCAAAGAGAAACCAACCCATATCAGTTGCCCACATATGAACTATATAACACTGTTATCATCATCATCATTGCAACATACCTTTATTTCTGAAAAACATGTTTTGTTTCTGCACCTCTCTTTGAGAAAGACAAACATTCAGTACCTTGCTGATGAGCCTGTGGACTTCTGATATGCCATTCCTCCCTTTAATTTTTTTATGTTGTTTGTAGACAGGATCTAAGGAAGTTAGATCCCAGCTCCATGAAGAATCAATGGAAACTGCATGAATAACTTCATGCCCATGGGGAAAAACAAATTCATGACCTATTTGTGCATCACTAGCCTGAAGCAAAGAGGTGTTATTACTAAGTGTTCACCAAGAAGAGAGGCTGCATTCTTTCACAGTCCTGAAGATCCTAAGAAAGGCACTACATTCAAGGCAGACAGCAAGTCCTGCTGCAGTTGCTGTTACAGATCCTGACTTCAGTCTCAACATGGGGCTCTGTGCTGTAAGATAACAGTTCAGTCTTCAATGCCTCATATCTGGACATCAGCAAGACCTCAAAGTATTAGAGAGAAGTAGTCCACATATAATTACAGGTATTGAGATAAAAGAAGATGACCCAGTATTACATAAAGCAGACGTATCCAAAAAGCACAATTAAAAAAGAAATCCAGGMTCTCATCTCCACAATATCCTTGCTTATAACTCCTAAGACATAATGTATGTAAGTTAAGCTGTTCTGGTTTATTTTTACTTTTATTTTATTTTATTTATGAACACATTTTGAACACTACTACAACTGAATTGTCAGGGCTCTTCAAATTGATTAATATGTCTCCATTCTGATAATCCTATTAAGATAATTAATAACTAAGATCATTTCACCCCCAGAAGATCAGCAACAACAAAGTTGTTCCCCATCTCCATCATAAGGAGCTTAGTTACATTTGTGCGTAAAGGTACAGTACGAGTGAGATTTTGATACACCTTCAAGCCATTTGTAATTCCCAAAACAGTGCTGTGTCTAKCTGGCTATTCCACTTGATACTTTAAACATTAAATATCCATGATGTAAAAGGAAAGCCAGGGAGATTTTAGAGGCAGTAAAAATCTCATTTGGCCAATAATGTGGATGACATACTGCTTTTCTGATGGAAAGTGAATACATTTGAAAGAAAGTGAATACATTTGAAAGAAAAAAAAGATTTTTTTTCTGTAATTTTTCAGAATAAGGCATTTCTATGGACTTCTGAATACTCTTGTAAAAACCTCCCAACTTATTCTGGATAATTTATACTGACTTGCCAAGAATCTTGGAGACAGATGAATTAACTGCATGTGCTGTTTTGAGCCCAGCGTACTGGCCACCTTGTCTGAGTACATATTACTTGGAATTCTGTAACATTGTTCTATTTCACAGCCTTCTCTAGTATCAGAGGGTTAGGTAGATTAGAAACAAGTTTGCTTCATTTAATTTCAAGTATATAAGGGAATACAGAATGTTGAATACTGACTTATGAAACAAGATCATCAGCCAATTGCTCAGCATGTGGAAGCATTTTTTCACTGAGGGAGTTTGGTTTTGGTCTAGTGATTGCAGGCATGCATATATAATCAAGTTTGTATCATGACATATASAGTATCACCCAAGAAAGTGCTGCCTTGGTGATTTAGTCTGAGGAAACAGGGCGGCTTAACATGCTGATGACATGGAGGCAATGAAGTACAACACTGTTATTCCAAATGTCACTGCTATGCTATTTTTATTTCACATGGCATCTGATCCATGTTACAAAATGTATACTTCCAATAAAACAGCTCATTAAATAGGTTTCAGTTTGCTCAATACTCAAATTAGAACACTGTTACAGTGTTCTGTTACAGAGTTATAAGTTCTCAGATAATTATTAATATTACTCTCCACTTTTGTGAATCCCTKCATTCACAGAATGTTATCAATCGCATAACATTCCAGTGAAGTACCACTGCAATGAGTCTCACCCACGAACTAAGTGGAGCCACTTCTGAGATGTTAAGTTGTAGCTGTTAAACATCAAAAYGGATTTAAAGAAGAATGATGAATGGTCCATCAGGATTTAAAGGRCTGTGAGCAATTCATTCAATTGTACTTCCAGCAGAGCACTGAAATTTAAACACTTACTTTAAAGAAAATTGCAATGGGATTTTTACAAGAATCAGAAATGTAAAAAAGTACGTCACCAGTAGGGAACATTTAGACACATTTTGTCTTAGGGCAGGTGCCTCACATACAGGTGTGTCCTTTATCCAAGGTCTAACCAATCTGTCTTTCTAATGCTTGTGATCTCATATTTTCTGATAACAAAACAACTCAATGCATGCTTTATTTTTCTACAAAATGAACTGGCCTTTGTCAAGCAGCTTACATGAGAAAGAAAAAAGAAAAGAAAGCCTGGTTTTTCATTCTCTCTGTGGTCACTCCTTCACTCTTCTAATGTCCAAAATCAGTACTTCAGTAGAAAGCAACACTGATCTTCACAGAGGGGTTAGACCTTATAAAATATGCTATAGATCACATGCAGAGATGCAAGGGGAGTACAATCTCCCCTCTTTTATTTTTCTGTTGCTATCAGGATCTTAATGGCACTTCAATATTTGAAGCATGTGGATCCAAACCTTCTTTAAACTTGCTTTCTGAAAGATATTCATTCCCTTTGAAAAATTCCAGCAATAGAGATCARTGTTTCCATGGATTCTATCTTCATTTTCTTATATGCATTCTCCTGAGTCCCAAATTATTCAACGGCTTTTAACAATCCCTTTGAGGATTCTAAGAACACAACCAACGTCAAAATCTATTAGACATTGCTGATTATTTCTGCTTTCTTTTAAGCAGGACTAGCACTCAATCTTTCTGATGCTGACCAGAAAACTGGTCCTTTAATCTACACACTAGGCTAAGCATGAATCCCCTTTAAAGGTCACCTTCCTTGTCTGTCTAATGTTACCACAAAGTATATTTTTTAAAGTACACGTTTATCAAACCCTTTCAATTGCTTTGATTTAATTCAGAAACATCTCAAGTGATTCTAGTAAACTAGCTATCAAAGCAGGATTCAGAGTAGAGTGGCATGTCTGATCCCACTGCTGTCAAAGCAGCATCAGTGTTTATGTTGATCAGATCTAGATTAAAGGTTAATGGGAAACCTGGCAATAAACAATGTTTATTCAAAAGAGAAGTGCAATTAACATGCTAAAAATGTTTGTGATTCCCTCTGCATCCTTTAATAATGTTCTTTAGTTAGCCTTCATTTTTCAGATTTTGGTGGAAAGCGGGATATCCAAAGAGAGAGTTCCAAAAGGGATCATTGTGTTTTCAAAAACCAGTGAGGAAATATAAGTACCAGCAGTACTTGAATCAGCTAACAGCTGTTTAATTGAAGACAGGCTGCCTTTTTTTCACTTGCTGAAAGAGMAATCTCATCTTCACTTTCAATGCAAAATACATGCTACTTAGGTTAACCACTTCAAAAACTAGAATCAGTTTTTAATAAAAGTTTAGTCTATGAGTAAGTAAAGTGACTTCACTGTCCCCAGCATAACCTAGGTATGGTTACAAGACACCATCAATCTCTAATTTCTCTAAAGTTCACACAACTCAYGAAAGCTGAACTTTGTCCCAAGTCAAACCTTTCAAGTCCCAGTATTTATGAATTCAAAATGGAAACACATCCAAACCAGGCCTTTTAGAGCATGTAAGTCATTGGTATGAGGGGAAGAAAAACCCAAAAAGCGGTTTTCTGAAAGATATTTTCATACCACTGCTCACTGAAAAGATGCTTTATTAAGAAACTATATAGTTTAAGTGCTGGATGATTTCAAAAACTGAAAGTAATTTCTAGAGTAATAGCAGGTAAATATTACTGTACTACCCCAGATGGGATACACCAACAAAAGCACTGATTGATTTACTCTAAAAAAAGTAAATATTCTAMGTGATGTAACCGAACCATTAGCCAAACTGTCTATAATAACCTTTGATTGATTCTTGTACTCTTCAGGATGTACATGAATAGTCACACAGTTGTCTTTACATTATTTCCTTTCCCAGCAGGAATATCTTAAGTAAAGTCAGGCTCAAAATCTGAGAAACAGGGTATTTATGCCCTCAGAGAGCATCTCCTAGCAAGAGACCTAYAGTCAGCAGCATAAATAACAGCTTAAACCTGATGACACCAACAGATTCTGATAAAGCAGGACTTCCAGGTTTCTAACAGGACAATAAAAAGAGAGAGAAGGGTAGTTTTTGGGGGGAGGGGGCTCACATTTACCTTTTCTGATAAGACAAAATTACAGTACACAGTCTTTTTGTTCCTGCTCCCACTACATCAAACTAAACTTCTAACAAATGTGGAGATCCCTAAATCAAATAACCATCTTACTGTGAGTTGTGCCTGCTCATGCAAAACATTGATAAGCTGAGCAATGAGATCTATGCACCTGTTTAATATCATTCTTCTTCAAGCGCATGAAAAGTATATGCTAAAGTAACTGTTAATGAATCACAGAGTTCAGATTTGTCAGTACTTTTCTCCTGCACAGTATCACAGGCTATTCAACCTTACCTCTGCAAAGTCACCTTTCTTAATTCTTGCTATACTGAACCCAATCCTAAAAAAGTAACAGCCAAGCTAGCAATCTGGAGGCTTCCAGGGTCTTAGTCACATTGCCAGGTCTGTGGTAATTTCCATGAAAAGTGAATACTGCACTTCCCATGTTAACTGCTGATTTATATAGGGATATAAATCCCTATATAAACTYACAGTTCTTCCCTGTGAGTTAAGACTTCTAAATTCCGCCAATAATTCTTCAATAAAAATCAAAAATCCGGAACCATCAAGCAGCAGCAAGCAGTGGTAGTTTTGCATCCTGTCCCATATGCAGAAATTCAGCGGCTAAGACACCTGGAGAAAACATTTCAAAACAGGTCCTACCTCAAATATTTCAGGAGGAAAGCCATGAAAAGGCACAGGGTAAGTCAGCAATAATGATTTGAAATATGGTCACAGCTTTGAGACACAAAGACAGTAACCATCCCAAAAATCAAACTGTTCAAGAAAGATGGAATTGCACAGCATAGAGAAATTGATAGAGAATTGTAGCAGAGAATTAAGAAGAACACTACAAAAAAACATTCAACTCTTAAGCAATCTCAAAAAAATAGTAGAAGAGGGAAAAGAGAGCAAATTTAACTTAACTGTCATCAGGGACTGCTACTGGCTCAACAAGAGCTCATCTAGAGACCTTATTAACACAACACACTAACTAACTGCTTAATTAATAGGCAGAAGTAAGAGGTGAAGGTATTAAACCACTTCTTTTCYATTACTCTTTTTTTCCTTAAGATCCTTGCAATAAGAGAAGCCTCCAGAGAGGTGCAGAGAGATGGTCAAACTACATGACAGCTAGAGAAAAATGACAGCAGCATTTAAACAGATCCATAGTCTTTGGATCATGGTGAGGACAACTTCCAGACACAAAGATGGAACAGAAGAGAGACAATTTTACATTAGAAATATGCAAATCATAGGWATTCCTATTGAAGCAGCAGCTAAGAATGTCAGAGTGGAATGTAATTTGAATAAAAACTTTCAGAATCAGAAATTTCCCAAAAAGACGGAATTAGGTCAGAGAAACAAGAATGATGAGGAACAAACATAAACACCAAAAAAATCAAGAGAACAGCTAATAGCAGGCTTACTGAGAATATATCGTATGAGAAAAAGGTGTACAGGGTGGGTACATGTTATCAACTACATACAGCTGACAGAACAGTTTTACAAACCGCGTGTTAACTTAGCTATAAACACAGGAGCTATTTAAAAGTATTATTTATAAGCATAATTAAATTCAAATCATAAAAGCACTCTATCCTGATGTGGTCACAAGCAATACAATTTCACCAAAGCTTTCTCAGCKGACAATGAGAAGCTTCATGCAAATAAATGGTGGAGCAAAGGCACAGTGATAACGACACATTAGACATGACAAAAAGAAACAGCACAAGCATTTTGAAATAAAACAGGACACACGCAAGAGATAAATCTAGAAAGAAACAGCAGCAAAAAAAAAAAAAGGTTATACAAATAAATCAAGGGTAAAACAACACGATTTTTGAAAGATGAAAGGAGCTTTTTTCTCAAGAATGGAGGAAAAAACACTCAAGTTATGTTTAAATATATATAAAATAAGGCCTAATAACTCCTAGCAAAAAGCTTCAGACTCTTGTGGAGAACAGGAAGAAGAGCAAGAAATCTGTGAATAAGAGTAAACCTACTTTTTCTTTCTAGAAAAAGGGCATAAACATATATAAATGATAACATTAACAGTGATCAAATAACTAAATAAACAACATAAAATCTTGATAAAAATAGCGTAGCTGTTTTATCCATAGATGATGACAAATCACTGAGCTTTTCTCTGAAACAACTGGACTGATAACCAGTCCAGTTAGAAAAAAAGCATATGCTACACCGTAATATTAGTAAAACATTTGGCACAACACCATTGCTTTCAAGAAAAGAACAATGTTCTTTAGCTTAAATCAACAGAACAGCTTGGTTTGGAAACTGAGGTCAGGATTCTGCAGTAATCTGTACCAGCCTGCTTCTAGCCACACCTTCCTTATTTTTCATTTCAACAGCCCTAATGTATACTTGCCAAATTGGTCACTAATATTTTTACTTAGCACATTAATAAAACGAAATCATCCGCAATTAAGTCAASACAATAGAAATTACATGCTCATTTTAAAATTTATAATTATGTAACATTATACRTTTTAGGAATCTTTTCCTTCCTAGTTTTACAGTTCATCTCACCTTGCACAGTACCTCACTTTAACCTGAATACCGAAACTTGTGTTCTCTTCCAAAGGACATTAAAATCACTATTGTGACATTATTTTGTTTATGCTTTCTCTATATTTCATTTGGTTTTGTTTCAGTAGTAATACTGTTTTGTTTGTTTTCAGACTAGAATACACTAACCTGAGATGAGCACCTGATAAGAACTAAGTAAAAATTGAGACTTCAGGTCATGGTCTACTATTTACTTTATCCAGCCCCATACTGTGCACACCCTAGCTAAATAAAAGTCAATTTCTCTGTAAATATTTAATAACCTTTTCTTCTTTAAAAAGCAAACTCAATCATTACTTTCTGACTGCATGACTTTAATGTTGAATTCACTCAATGTAAATTTGATACGAGACAGTTAAGACTTTTTTCTTGCATTATCTTAGAACGAACATGCAAAGAAGGGAGATCCAAATTCATTTGATCAATATATGAAGGTAATAGCATAACAAAGAACAGTGGCATTTTCCAAATGAACAGTTCAGACAAAGAGACAGTGATTGTTCACAAATTATTTCATTTTCTGAAAATGATGAAAGCAAGAGAGGTAAGTCACATCCTTAAAAGGTAAACTGTGAAGCTTTTTGACAAAGCATCAGACAGTAATTAAGCTAACCAGCCACTTCATATTTCTGTTTTTTCAGAGACTTTTCAGAGTCTACACAACATATTTTTTAACCCTGTAGCAGAACATGCCAGACTGATCATATATAGTCAGCCTTCCCTCTCTCCTGCAGAGAGGGCAAATGTTTCAGATCTGCTGAGCAAAGGAAACCTTTCACGGCAAAGCAGTAATTTTTTTAATATGCAGATGCAGAAAGGTAAAAAAAGTGGTTTCCACAGCCTGAACTAGCACCTGCATACTATGAGGAAACAAGGAATACCATTTCACCATGYTGTTTCTTCACCATCGACTAAGAGAAAAACATTCCAAGACAGAMAACTGTGCCCTAAGAAGGTCTGCATATTATTGTTAGCTCACTGTACACTGCTTCCCTGACATTTCGGCAATGTCAACCTTGTTCACGTCCTCAGGAGAGCAAAGGATGAAGGAAAAAATATTTAAACTATAGAAAAGAAGGAAAAATGCTTTAATGTTACTAAAACATGACTGAAAATTTAAYTTCAGCTAAGCTTAGCTTAAACTAATACTTTACAATTTTTTGCCATACTTTCCTATTTTTTTTTGCTATTTTACCTTTAATTTAAAATAATTCCATATGAATGCAGTTGAATATCACAAAAGTCTTCGAATTTTAAAGTATTTTGGAACTGCTTAGAAAAGAGCCCTTGACAGWTAAATGACTCAGTTAAATGAATATTATAGAGTTTTAAATGAAAGTTATATGATTTTTAGTGACATATTGAATTTGAGCACAAATGAGAAAAAACAGGCATAAGCAATTGGTATGTTTAAATAGTAATTTCTTCCTTGAGAGTTCAATGGATTTCTGCATGTTCTAACAATGAAGCTATTAGCTCGACAGCCCAAGCTGAGATTTTTTATACTGTTTTTCCTTCACTTTCATGTTTTGTTTTTACCTCTATTAAATATTTATCTTTTTCCTTTTTTAAAAACATTAGAAAACTGATTTTCTTTTCCAGAAAAAGCACGCCATTCTCGTGCTACATTTTATTGCAACCTTGTGATGACAGACTTCATTCCTTAGCTTAACTATTCCTGCTTATTTAACTGATGATGCTCTGCAACTGAATTAAAAAAAAAAAAAAAAMCMAAMAAAACAAAACAAAACTCCATAAAAAAATTCCATTGGAATTCCAAGGTTCCAAGGAAGCCTGATACTAGAATTTTGAATGACACAGAGCTCTTGCCAAAGTGACAAAAGTAGGACTGGGCCAACACAATACAGATTTGTTTATCCTTGAACATTATCTGCTTAATTCTGATATCTTTATACTACTTCTCATATCAAAACCCAGTTCTAAATAGCATTATTTAAAATACTCTTTTTAGTATTATTTTTATTATTGTGCTTCAGCACAGGAACAAAGCACATTTTTTTCTGATGATAAAGCACCAGTCATTAGTGGTTTTTACTTGATGGAAAAAAAATTAAATGAATGGGAATCTATCCACTAGAACTGTTACTTCCCTGTAGATTATAGAAGGGAAAACAAAAATCTCAATGTTGGAGAAATGAGGCTGAAAACAGGGATCATACATACTCAGTTTCTCTGGTGAAATGAGGTGGAATRACTGTTTCACAGTAGAAAGGCTAGCTATGCATATGAAAGCAATATTTATTGGGCTTTTAGCCTGTCTAAAGCTTTCAACTCTATAGTCTAACACTAAAAACAGAAAAAAAAATAAAGCTGGAGCAGTCAAAACTTGTTAGGAGAGAAAGCTACAGGTATCAAACAAGTTGATGAAATAAGATCTTTGTTGGAAGTATTAAACTCATGAGATAGTTGAAATGGAATAAGTTGCACAGCGGAGCCAAGGAATCAGTTGGCCTAACCCAMTGTGTTTCAACCTCTTGGTGTTTTCAACTTCCTTTCACCCACATGCTATCTCCTGCATCTCCTCTGGGTGATGCAGGTCTCCTCCCTTGCTTGCCTCCTGCTCCTCGAGCAGTTCMATCCCCATGCTGACAGAAACAGCTCACTCATGAAAAGGTCAGGGTAGGAAAGGAAGGTCAAAAAAAGGAATCACTTGGCTAGATACCATGATTATTTAGTCTAAGAAATTACAGATTTAAATATCACTGGCCTAGGGACATCGGCAGCATAATACCACTTAAGAATTATACAGACCTCACTTTCCTTGGGTGAAAATACTACAGAGACAAGAATAATTCCTCTAAGTAAGTAAGAAAATCTGGGTATTTCATATGCAAAGGATTAATTCYTTTTCTTCAAATTTGTGGATAATTTGGATCTTACCCTTCTTGCCCCTACTCTACACCTCAGAGTGCTGGAACATATATAATAAATTCAATGGTGCATTTTGCTTTAAAAGTCAGCTGTGGTTCAGTGAACAGGCTGAAAAGCTATTACATGTGAGAAAAGACGCTATGATTTAATCTCATTTTCACTAGCTAGATTCCTAGCTAATGTATCTGGGGATAGTTTAAGCCTGCATTCAGTATAAGACATCTGCATAATACACCATTTGCCCCGCTGTATTTTCACAGAGTATAGGTGAAAAATTAGCTGGGCTTCTTATACTTGCTGTGCAAGAATTGGTAACTCTCTCTATACTTACAGATGTAGAAATATTCCCGGCCTGGCCTGAACTCAAATCCCAGYGAAAAGGGTGTGAAAAGCTGGAACTTTTCCGAGAACTTCAATGGTCCATTTGGGGAATGCGGCCGATTACACTCCCACCTCTTGAACCCTTTGGAAGTGTGATCACAGGAGCTGTAGCCATCAAAGTTCACCATGTACAGAACATAGCGTTCGGTCTTGTCTTCTGGCACTGAGTCTTCATAGTGAGGGCAGAAAACATCCAGGTAGTCATTGATGCAGACATCGATGTGGTAGTCACCTCGCTGGAATCTGAAATCACAGGGAGAGTTCAAAAGTAAGCATAGTTAGATGACCTTGTTGCAGGGTGACATTGTCATAAAAAAGGCATCACTAATGGCACTTCATTTCACTCCAGCCATGCACATTCACTCTCAAAAATGACCCTTACAATTCAGCAGAGCTATCAGAGACTGAATATGATCATAGAACCTTTTGGATAAAGGTTTTGCTCTATTCTCTAACAAAATGGTCTGTTGCTATCATCCACCAAGTTATAGGCTATCTTTCCCTATGATTTATTGAATAACAAACAAACGAAGTGTCTTACTTGTTTTTTTTGGTTTTTTTTTTTAATTGAAGAAAGAAGCAAGAAACGGCAAAGAAGACAAAACTGTATCAGCCTTCCCAAATTAGYGTCTATATAAACATCTGCATATGCATGCAAATAAATAACCCAAACATATTCTTTTCTCTGAATCAGGCAGTAATCACCCCTRTGCTGAAAGCTGATTTGACTGCAAGTATTTATAGTTACGAACAGGTTACTCTTTCTTCACAATTAGTAGCAGGTTGTCAAGATGCAAAGAGTCTGTATTGCTTTTTAAAGAGATCTGAAAAGCAGCGCCTCTCCTTTTTGCCAAAAGTACACATTGGAGATGTTGCTCTGTTCAGATAAAAGGATTCTGGGATACRAATTATCAGCACTCAGCCTAATGTGACAGATTTGAATGAGTGCCAGCTGAGAAACTCAGTGCAAGGCACCAGCACAGATGCATTTTATTATTGCTGTTGTTATTACTGACGACTCCTTAGAGATGTGGCATTCTTCTTTGCTGGGGTTGAGGAGGGTTTCCTTGTTTCTCCCCTGCACATTTCMCTTACATTTCTTTTCTAATGCCTGCCATAGTGTCTGGAAAAAACTATGGGGACTAATTCACTGCCTTCATGGGAGCTTATCCCATGATGAATTTWACGATTCCATAAACCAGGTCTGTGTGTTCATTAAACTCCCTGGGGCAGCTAAAGAAACCAACCACTGACCTATTCCCCTTCAGGCTGACTGGGCTACTTGCAGTTTCTCTCTTTCACGGCTGCAGTTTTCAAGTGTACCACAGAGCAATAAAAAGGCCATGACAGATTTAACTATAATACTTCTTTTTAGCTGAGGGGCATATTTTAAACACCTGATGGGGTTGAAATCTGCCATCTGGATCCTTCTATCTAATTTCAGAGAAAAAGCAATCATCTGCTGGCCCTCCAAGGATAAATTCAGTGCAAACTATACCTTTTCATGTCCCTACAATAATTTAACTTCAATAAAATAGCTTTTTAAAGGGGAAAAACTGAATATGCATCAAAGCATGATATATCTGTATAATTCCAGCACAGCCTCACAGTTCCATTCTGCAACATGGAAAAGCCCTTCTGAACCGCAGCTCTTCCAGGAGAATTTACATTTATCAAAATTGTTAGTTGATATATATATATTTCTGTAATCCAGTGCTTTCAAAATCTGTCACCTGAATAAATACTGTCCTAACACATTTGCAAAAATGCATTTTTTTCAAATTGGCATCTGTTTTCTGACTTAGTTTACACATGCCATTTCTTACAGGTAATGAAAGAGTGCAAGATGCAAACAGAAAAGCCACATTTGGGCAATGATATATCTTTTTTTTCAATTACAGTTTTAGAAATTAAAAATTAATATATACTTTTATAAACATGTGTTTGTGTGTTGACACTATTTTTAACTATGCAGGTGATAAAAAGCTCAGATTTCTCAAGGTTAACTCTTTTATCAGCCTGTGCCTTCACCATGATGCCCAACTACCATTCTATGACACAAACTATATGCTTCCAGAATTATGTAAAACATTCAAGATCAGATTGACACTCTCTAACCTGAGACTTTTACAACACAAATAACYTTATATGAACTGCTTTTCCACATTATCTTAAAAGTCAATTGAGAGCAACAGGAACTTCTGAAGACCAATTCATCCAGCCTCTGTAGTACATTGTAATGAGACRGATCACACTTTCAGAAGCAGTTAATTCTCTCCTTTTACCAAAAGRAGAGTCTAGAGAGACACTTCCCAGACAGTGACTGTACTGTAAATAGCTGAATTTGAAGGGAAGTACTCAACTGCACAGCCCATGATAATGGAGATGGTAAGTACAAAGAGACAGACAACTAAATGTGTGATCACACCTGAATTCCAATTTAGCAATGAAATCAAACTTGYAATCTGCACCCATGAGATGGCGCAAAAAAAAAGAAAAATCATACCTCATCTGAACCCCTTTTGACAAAGTTCCCTTCTGTATTCTTGTTAAATAAACATTACCACAATGTAACTATGTTCCTTGAACACTGGTATTTTAGTAGATTCCTTTTAATTTCTTATTTCCAGCTGCTGATTGTCTTCATTCATTCCAGTACACCCCTGCCTATTAAGTGCTGCCTGCAAAGCAAGTCTGAGGATGAAGTACACCACATTTTTATCCCAGTCTCTTTTCCTTCCCGTTCCCCTGTTCTCCAACAGTTTCATTCCTCAGTCATCTGCCACAGCCAGGAAGTGTTTACATTTACACATCTGAAAAGGGAAGGAGATGGTGCATATTTTAAGTGATCTAAATTTGCCTYCAGCCAATTGCTGGCACGGGAGTTAACCTCTTCCAGGGAAAATACGTACCAAGGTATTTTATCAAGTATCGCTGAGTGAAATCTCTGTACTGTAGATTATTAACCAACCAAGCATCAACGAGCAGGTATTTATTTCCTGTCTTGCAATATACTAAAGAAGTCAGTAATAAAAAACTCAGCAGTAATAAAAAACTCAGCATCTCTAAAGAGATGTAGAACTAATTTTGTATCCGAAAGAGGCTACATCTCCAACTTTTCTGTTGAAGTAAATTGAGACCATTCCTATTTCTTTGGTTACAAGCAACATGTTGCATTTACCTCCTCAAAAAGAAAAGGTAAAGTCTTCTAATCTAAGCAGAAAATGAGGAGATGGCCATGAGTAACTTGCAAAAAATTTCATCAGCTCACAGTCCTTAAAGCTATCAAAGGAAACACTTCACAAACACACTTACAAGAACTCTAAACCATATTTGAGAGGAAACACTTAACATTTACAGGCTGAAAACCTCTTACTTAGTAGCGTAATGTCACGTATTAGAGTGAAACAAAAGTTCAATTTTAAATTAAAGCACTGAAAAATGTTTAGCTGAGGGGTGAAGCATCTAAAGGGAAGGTGAAGTCTATTACAGACATTTGCAGATATGACAGAAATAGCAGTTCAGTCCCTTTATCCAGTCCCATTCCAAACAGAAAGCTTGCTAGTAATACTACTGCTATTCTTTCTCTTTTCCCGATTAGACCTTCATCCTGTTCTGGCAGGTCGTCACCCAGACCCCGTGCCCTCTGGAACCATGTGGTTAACAGGATCTCTATACAARCCCCAATGCAAGGGAGAAACAAGGTTCATCTAAGACTTTGTGTAACGGAACATTGTGTCGTGGCAGAAACCAACCAGAAAGGGTTTTCCAAAAATCTGACAGGATCTGCATCCTTTCTGTAAATAATGTCATTTGTCTCTATGAGCACTAGCTTACACAGAGCAAAACACAGCTATTCTTCAAACATAATTAACATTTGGTTTTTGCCAGGTGGCATTCAAACAGTGTCTTGGGAACTTGCATATTACAAAGCCAGCTATTAGGCAGTGGCGTTATAAAAGTCATTTTGAAGACAGAGACAGATAGTTAAGTAGTTTGTAAAAGTAAATATTTCCATAACCAACAAACATCAGCTTGCTATGCATTACTTGAACATTGCTTCCAGCAAAGACTGGAATATTTCTGTGCACTGATGAAATATCCACATATTCAGGATGCAGAGAGAGAACTTAATGGTTATTTTAACCACAAAAAAACATTTTTTGAATAATTAGTGCCYTGTGTATTCTGCTTCCCATTAACAAAAGAGAAAGTACATGATCTGTGTGCATTCTTCTCTTCACAATGTTAAATTCTGAAGCCTAAGTGGCTCATCTTGAACTTTATAACTTTGCTCGTCACTGAAGAAAGTGACAATTTATTTAAACAGATATTTAAAATGCAGTAACATTTTTGTTTGGTTTGTCTCTTTCTTCCTTTCTTTCTTGGAATAAACACTACAAAAATCCAGTTTTAAACAGCACTATACCACTAATTGCCCATTTAGATAGATAAAAAATTTCAATAGCTTCTGCTTGTTGCTTCCCCTACAAATCCTATTAGTTATATTCTGTTGCCCTTCCTGTAAAATCGACATACCAGATGCTCTRCTTCAAGATAAGTGTACTGGAAAATTTGCCTTTTACTATGCCAACCTTTATTTGGAATCTGTTCTGTCAAATGAATGTAGCAAGGCTTCACGGTGAACCAGAAAAGATTTCAAATAACTGCTTCGACAAKGAATTATGGAATCCTGGTGTTCAGTCAGGTATCAGAGGCAATCAGATGCAAATGGCCGCTATTCTGATGCCTGGAGCCTGCACAGCCTGTTACCATCACTGTGCAGAGGACATGGCCACTGTCAAATGCCTTGCCCTAGATGCCTTTTTCTCAAACAATAATCTGATATGTAAAACACTAGCAAAATTCAGTGAACTGACTTATTCTGGGGTTAATAAAAACTGCAGTTATGCACAGTTCTTCAGAATAGCAYGGCAAAATTTTACTTGTTCTTTTTCCTAAGGAAAAAAGACCTCTGTGAGCAGCACATGCATATCCCTGCTGGTCACTCAATTCCTCTTTTTTTACTTTCATGGTTACTAAGCCACTTTTAATTAAATTCAGTGGAGACAGTGAGGTTTCAGATAGAAGTCCATTTCTACAAATACCATGAAAAAAGCAGACCAGGTTAGAAGATCCTGTAAGTATCTAAACAAAGACTGAATCTCTAGGAGGTTAAATGTTATTAGACAACAGAAACATGTCTTACAAATGCTCGAGGCACAGGAAAAGCGTGAACTGGAAAAATACAGAAATAGATTGAAAAACTTCTGTCAACTGGTTGTTAAACTATTTGCTTAAATTATTATTAACAGAGAGATGAGTATAGGCAGTTATTTGCACAAATCCCAAACACAAATCCGAAATATTTTCTGCAAACTGGTAATGTCATTTAAAAGGACAATATGTTAGTTGATCTTAGGATGTGATGGTGTCGTTATTTACCATTCCAATGCACTGAGCTTGCCCATAGCAAGGTGGCAAGTGTAGTGCACTAAGACCATTCCAAGCCCTACTCACACGCTGTGACTGGAACATTGCAGAGTAATTTGTGCCTTGTTATTCTTTTACACAGGTCAAGCCCCCTCATTGCAACCAACTTAAAGCTGTTAAATGTGATGGAGGAAATCTTGAGGTTGTTAATTATCTGAGGGGTTGTGGGATTACATGTACCATTTTACTTCAGATAATTTAAAATATGCTATTTCTGTGCAATGGAGAAATAACCTCTTTAAGGCTTTTCTGCTCTTTTTACTGGCTTTTGTCAACACATTTCATAAACTCTGTTCCCATAGCTCTGCTGGCATCAACAATGATTCTGATGCACAAACAATGAAGCAATCAAAGAGCTATTTTAATTTTAGCTCTATTCAAACCGAAAGAAAATTCAACGTTTTCCAGATGCTAAGAGAAGTGTGTTTGCTAACAGTAGCAAGTTCATGGCATTTTAGATCTGTAGTAGCATATTGCTACCCTGAGCAAGCAAACAAAAAAAAAMCATCTAATATAAAGAATCAGTCCATGACCTTTCAGTCCTCAGGTTACAGTTTCACAAGCTAAAACAAGTTCAAGACACCATGAAAAACCACAATGTATTTGCAAGACACAAAATCAAGGCTCTTGTTCAAAAAAATAGTATTCAAAATTATGCCTAGAAAAGACTGCAAGCTAAATACACAATGCAGAAAGAAACTTATTTTCTTGTCATTAAGTCTTCTATTCAATTAGCATTTATTGGAGTAATTAAACACTGGGAAAGGATGCCAGGCTAATTGTTAGATTATGATAATTACACAGCTTTGCTGTGCTACAGCTGATCAAAATAAGATGTGGTCACACGTACTCAGCTAAAGCYTCTCTGCAATCATCAGGCTTCCATGGGAAACTTATTACTATAATAAGGCCACTTATTACTAGTTCATTATCAATCAGGCAGAGAAACTTATTATTTGTAACCTTCCTTCTACTCTCCCACCCAGTCTGCCGGAACCAGCCTCCCAAAAGGTTGCACCCAGGTCTCTGCCTTCGTCTGGCTCCCTTCCATCATAATTACACAGCTGAACAGAATCAGGCTCCTGCACTTGAAAGAGTTCATCAGACTTCAAATTACTGTTTCACAGCCGGCTGCAAGCACCTATCACATTTCTTGAAAGAGCCAAGTGATCTCCCTGCATTTCACTTCACAGGCATCTGTGGGAGATCCACCTTCCCGTTTTAATCTTGCCATGTCCCTCTCATCTGGCAGATTTTTCACATTACTTGGATGGATTCAAAAGCAAAAATCAGAAAGAAGGGAGCTGCATTATGATGGATTTAATGAGAAAAAGCATCAGGTTTATGAAGCTTGTCTCCCTACAGAATCTCCAGCCTCTACCCTTTCCGACCAGCCAGCAAAACAAGAGAGACATTGTGCCTTCCTGTTTGTAAGGCTGGAGTTTTTTCTTGTTAAAGAACAGGGTTCTCATCAGCTACCATTGTACCTGGTATTTCATATGGCCCATTCAAAGCAGAAAAACAAGTGATTTACCAGGGGACTAGAACATGGGAAAAAACATAGAACAAATCAGTTTGACCTAGAATTCAGGTTTTTATAGAAAAGAACTCRTTAAACACTGAGTAGCTCATACAGTGTTTGGCCAGAACTAAAGAAATTTTGAAAAATACTAAATTCATGAAAATTATTTTATTCTGTGCTGATTAAAACAAAATAGACCTTCTGAAATGTCAGAAGTTGTACTTCTACATCAGCAACTGATCTGGAAACTTCAGACCAGGCCAAGGTTTATAATACTGGTAAAATAACTGATCAAGATTCACTTTCTCAAACTTTGTTTTTCACATACTATTGAAGTTTACAGCTACGCTGCAGGTCACCACTTACAAACTTTTAATTCTCTTCCTTTCCAGAACAAAGAAACCTTCTCAAAAACCAGTCTGATAGAAGTCTTTACATTTCTGGAGGAAAAGAAAAAAATTGTTTAATAAAGCCTGATTGTTGGAAAATTCCTACAGTGTCTTGGCTGAAACATGTCATTTGCAAAACAAAGCAAGCCTACATCCAGAAGGAGTCTTCTATTAGAATCATGGCAATAAAGACTGCAAAACACAGGAGGGAAGGAGTAGGGTTTTTTGGGAAAGGGAAATGTTGTATTAAAAATGTACAMGTTCTTTGAATGCCACGTGTTGTGTTAATTCCATTAATTGAGAGACCGGAAATACCTTTTTTTCTGGTTCTATTGAGTAACAAAAATTTCAGTTGCAYCATTACAGTGAACAATGACTATTAATTTAAAGTATAGACACATTTGTTTTCATGATTAAAAGGCTCTTCAATATATGAATTCTACAGAAACTTGTTTACTCCACTTATGTTTAATAATTTCTGCCTTACAATCATAATTATGTTTGTTTGTTGGGGATTGGGTTCTGCATTGACTTTTTACAGCTAGCGCTGCAAAAAGACATATGTTCAATGATAAGGGAAACATTAAAAAATAGAAACTAATGGCTCTTCCACGAGTAGGTATGAGGAAGGGAATTAACAAAGCAACATTTATTTCCCACCTATAAATCTCCAGAGTACTCCAGAGATTCTTAAGTACTGCAGCATCCCTTACCCACTTCRCACCACTCTGCACCTCCTAATCAATAAGCTGGACATTCTTCAARGTGTTTATTAAAACTGCTTCCTCAGACTGTCTTTTGTAAAATTCCTTCAAAGCTGCCACACATGACTTTCACCCGGTATCTAAGAATTTCTCTTTTGCTGCAACTTGTGAAGCAAAGAGCTTGTTGCATCTGGGGGACAACAACAGTCATGTTGTAGATGGTAAGGGTATTAAAGGGGTGCAATATCTCACAGCACTGTTCCCAATGAGGTCAAGCTCTCATTTCCCAGCTGTCCCAACTCTGATAGCTTTAAATCCTCTGGTTATGGTCTTTACCTGACTATTTATTTTCCATTGCTGTGGGTGCTTAACCTGCAGAGATGAATGAAGAGAGAAGAGAGGAGAAGRTAAAGGAAGAGCTATTGTTCTGTCAAAGGCATCACCCAGATTTACAGGACAAACTTCAGTGTTGAAGCCCAGTAACATTATCTGAAAGGTACCACACCCAACTAGATAATAAAGGCAGCCCAAGATTTGTTTTTGAAGCCTCTAACCACACTTTGAACCCAAAATACCTAGGTTGAAGCCAGTCTCTTTGTTCAATTGATTTATGAACATAAGCTCATTCACATTAGTATTGCTCTGGAGTTCACCAGCAGCATTTATCCCACTTAATCTGAGGTGGAATGAGGAGATCTGGTAATTACTGCTCACGTATTTTTAAATGTGGTCATCAATATCCTGCACAAATGACTCTACATTTGTCTGCTTTAGGCACTTTCAACATAGAAGATATCAGCTTCATCTTTYATTCTACAATATTGCTTGAAAATAGAAAATATACCTCAGACACCTCTTGCCTACACCAGAAAAACTGCAGTTTGCTGATTCATTAGCTTACCTACCTTTCTTAAAAAAACAAACAAGTTTTATCTGAGCTCTGATGTACTGATACATACTTTACTATCAGTCACATTTGGGAGAAAATAACCTTTCAAGAGTTTAGATGCTTAAAAACTAAAATAAAATTAATAACAGAAAACCCCCACAGGTAGGAGTACTATCAAATTGTCTGAACTGGATTCTAGCAACATGTGTTGACCATGTGTCTAACCCAGAAGACACAATTTATCAGACTTGATGGAATGTGAATCTGTGAGTGGTATTTGCTAACCCTGCCTGAGGCATGTGCTGACATCTGTTAATGGATATGGAGAACAATGCCCTATCTGCAGAAAGGTCTTGCTTCTCACACTCACAAAATGAAAGAAAAGAGCGTTGTCCCAACAAGAATGTTGACCTGCACACTGAATAACTGAGATAAACGACAGTCAGTTTCCACAAAGAAGTGTATGTAGTGCAAGTCAGCTTCAGAAATTTTCTTTCTCACTAACGTATAAAAAGCAGTGATGGTTAGATCATATAAACAGAAATCTCCAACTCTTCCATACTCCCATGGGGAAAAAAAAAGTTTCAATTTCCACCACTAACTATATATGGGCAGCATTTGGGGAAAAAAAAAACCATGCATTTTGATAAAATTGCTTGTCTGTTGCATATACCTACACTTGCTGAAGAAATGTTTTTCTCTGACATTTAAGTTATAGCTTTTTATCATTAATCTCTCAATCTGCAAAGAAGATGAATTTGAAAGTATTTTGTGATCAAATTAGAATCTGGAGATTCTCGTATAGAGATTTAAACCCTAGTAACTTGTAACTGGCAAAATCTACAACATAATTTTCCAATTTCCTAATATAGAAAATGAAACTAATCCTTGAGCTATTTCACAGTATTTAAATGTTTAATAAACTGTGTATATTTTAACAAGCTCTGGTCATAATCCACATCCTTCAGCTAAAGTGAATGAATCCGGACATAATATAAAATAGCTTGAGCAAAATGCAGAGGAGAAAAAAAAAGCCCAGAAGATCACAGACCCACACAAAAAGACTCAGGAATATAAGAAATTTCAGTCTGAAACCACAACCTGCTATTAACATGAATAWACTACATTCCAATACATTATCAAAAGCAATTTGAAGTTATTAATGTAAAAACCAAGTCAGAATAGCTAAGGAKTACATAAATTTATTAGCAAACAATTTGCTATCCAGAAAGTGGACTTCAGTCAATGAACTTACTTTTTGCTGTATAATTGTCTTGTGTCTGTTTAAGAGACCCATAGGAAAAGTATATTCTTTCCTGATATGGAAACAGCACTTTAGAGGAAGTTCTGTGGAAAAATATAGTAATTTAACCTTGTTTCTTTTACTCTTCCATATTAGTCTCTTTCTTATGATGGGCAAATTAGCAAAGGAACAACTAGAGTTTCAAATTACAGACTGTGGGAGCATCAACTAGCACAATTATTATTAATGGTAGSATTTTTTCATTTCTATTATTTTTTCTAAAGGCAGCATATGGACTAAGGTTTACTCTTGATACATACCGTCTCTGAATAATAGGACTTAAAAGCATTTTCATCTGGAGATATCTGTGTATATAGGAACAAGTCAGGTCCTGATCTGAAACAGTTTCTCTGYTTACAAGTTGATCTGGAAACTTTGCACTATACAATGCCAACTGGTCTTCAAAAACACCCAAGAAATTACAAAGATTATAATTTGATGCACAACTTTTTTATTTTTTTTTAATGGGGTAAGACTGACAAACCATGGAATTCAATGCAGACTTTATTTATTCCTCCCAACCCTTTTCAAATTATGAAGCCCTCATAATGTGGTTCTTGTTATGGAATTTTGGAATTCTTATTTCTTCAGGAGCAACTGAAACAGTCTTTCAATATGTATAAGTAAAGCTGKAATACATAAAATGTGCAAAACCTGCTCATTGACTCTTATATATGTGTGCAAGTTACTTACATAGGAGGAAAAAGAAAAAGATGCACCACTCTCAGATCAATCATTTTAGAGAGGTAAAACTGAAGCTATTTTCTTAATTTTCCTGTYGCATTTTTCTTTAAAGTATTTCCAAATAATTCTTAAATTAATTTTAATCTTCAACCTGTAGTGAAAGTACCTCACTCACAACTGAATTATGATTTTATCTGCCTGAAGCTATTTTTCAAAGCACAGACACTAATGTTTAGGATAAGAAGCTGAGTATCACAGTAAAATTAGACTAAAGGTTTCTTCTCCTGCCCCACCCTCTTCTTCCTATTTATTTATTTTATTTTTTTTATTTTTATTTTTATTTTATTTATTATTATAAAGGCACCAGAAGACATGTGTGAAGAAGGGAGTGCACAGGTATTGCAAGACCCATTCCTGTCCATTGGGAAGCCTTTACATTCTTCCTTAGATGTTAAAAATTAATTACTGAGAATACAAATTATTTCTCCCTTTCATTCTTACTCTGAAATACTAATTCAGCATTAAAGAAAGAAAATAAACCCCAAAACTCAAGAATTAAGTGTTCATAGCTCAAGCTGATAGTTGGGGCACATACACCTAATCTCATGTTAAAGTACACACAGAATTTAGACCACTTGCGTGGACAAAATCCTAGTTAAAGCACATCAATGTGAAAAGCTACAGAGCTGTCACCCTGGGCCAGAAACTCACATAAAGAAAAACAAAGTAGTCCCAACACTGGCCAGTGGGCGACATCCAACTACACTAAATAAGACATGCCTTATGAGCATAGYCTCACAACAGTCACCCATCTTTTGCACAGTCAGAGGTCTGGGCTCTTTGTGCTTAACAAAAGTAATTGATTTTTCTTCATCAGTTGGTCTGATCATCTTTTGAAGATTTGTTAACTACAGTCTGTGAATATTAAAGTAGTACAGCTTGGCTGCCAAACAGAAAAGTACTTGCTCCTGTGCATTTGTTGGCTTGATTCTGGACAATTTCTATGAGACATTCAAATTGCCCTGTAATTTTCACAGCAAAGAAAGTAATTGTAATCTATGATGGTGCATTGTTGAAGATCAAATGATAATCTTTGCTCAAGTGGTTAACATTTGAATATTTTCACTTTCGCTACCTGCAACAGTCAGAGGGAAGAGTTTGCCTCCTCAACYCCATGGAGACAAGATTCCTTTATTAGTAAAAACTTACTCATTAGAGAAAATGTAAATATTGATTTCTGCCAACCCAAATCATCCACTTTATTCTATTTCAATCAAAATAAACACATTGTGTAGAAGAATATTTCAAAATCTTTGTTTAAATGCATCTCACCAGGTYGCCAGGGAGTCATCCACATCAAAAAAAGCCCTGGACAAATGAAGACTGTCTAGTTTTCTACTGCCTGCAGTGCAAGCTAAGGATTGACTGCAACTGAATTCACACCTCAAGATTTGTCCTTTCATCTTGTACATTCTGACTCACAACAAAAATAATGCAACTGAAAAACCCTGTATCACATTTCAAAGACATCTTAGACTTTTAAATTGTCCAAGTTGTCCTGTGTTTTTAGGGATGCACACTTCATAATCCATTTCTTTAGGAACACACTTCTTTAGTTGTCTCCAAGCTTTCTCTCTAAGGCTGCTGCGAGGTTTATCTATGCCGAAGGATGTGTTGCAAGAATATTTACGGTGAAGCTAATATAATCAAACTTAGTTTACACCAGTTTCCACCACATGGCAAGGAACATTTTAGAGGACCCCAATCTCTTCCCTAAAATAAAAAAATCTCCTAAATTATGCCTTCCAAGCTCCCAGGAGCAAAAGGCAATTTATAGCTTTGGAGTTCATCAAACTTGCAAACACCATGCTGCAGATGGAGGTCGTTTGCTTTTGTTTCCTAACTTTTCCCAGATTAAATGGGAAAATAAAACTTCATTATTTTGTACATTAAATATGTCAAATTAAATAAGAATAATGCGTTTAAATACATTAAAAATAAGTTTTAATTTCTTAAGACTCCAATTAAAGTACAGTAATGCATCTATCTACATTAGATTTTACATCAAAGAAACAAAACAGCCTTACCTTCCAAATTCTAAAAAAAAAGTTAACTGTTCCTTGTATTACATAAAGGAATAAGACAACAACAAAAAATACTGCCTTTTGGTAAACTATTATACTTTTTTTTTTGATGAGTTGTTGAAACAAGTTGTTTAGCTGGTTTTTTTTACCATTTCATTTGAGTAATTTTGCCTTTGTGAACTACTTCTGGTAATGAACAAATAATCTGAGCTTTTTACTGCATTTYCCCGCTTATTCACACCTTGACATTTTTTAACTCTGGCATTTAAATGGCCTTAAATATATGCTAAGAGATCTTTTGTTAGGTTACAGAGTGGTCTGAGTAACAATGCATTAAAATTTATTTTTCATTTAAATCAAAGCTGTGACTGATGTAAAAAGTACATCCTGACACAGTGGTTCCAAAGCTCCTAAAAGGTTACAGATGTGACTCTTAAGGTCCTCTGTTCTAATAAGCAGCTCTGTTCAAGGCAGCAATTAAGCTGATGCTTTAGAATTAAGCACACACAAAGCCAAAGGATTTAGGTAAATGGTGAAATACTTGCCTGAAATGAGGCCTAACTGTGCAGAAAAGCACTCAACGAAGCAGTGAATCTGCATGGACTAAATGTAAAATTATTCATTATTATGCTGATGTCAGAGGAAAACTACCCCGCCAGAGAAGAATGTGTGAACACAGCATTTTATGATATGAAACATAAGGAAGAGCTTCATACTGGGAATAATTTATTACCAACATAATTACAGTAATTCCTCTTATGCTTTTCATTTAATTACTTTATCTCCGGGAAACTGAACTACTGATATCTTAGTGGTCAATACTTGACTCTTAATCCACAGAGGGAAAGGGTTAAAAAGCTTTTACTTTAATGAGCGGGCAGCTTTTATAGCACCAAAAAAAAAGTTCTTACTGGGATTAATATTTTAAATACGGTTCTTTGGTCCATTAGAAGGTCATGACATTACCACCACTATCTCCACGCTAAGCAATATAACAAACGACCAGAGACTTTATCAATACACTATCATTGATCTTACCAGTAATCTGAATGTAGGTAGCAGCACATAATTCCCATGTGTTCAAACATTAAAGCTTAATTCACTTCACCCATGTAATTTTCTCACTTTTATGTGCTGAGACGATACTCTTGATTAAATACCCAGACAGGAAAGGGCTAAAACAACTATTGGCTCCTCTGGTTAGCATCATTCGTGTATGCATGTGCTGTGTGAAACACAGCCTGTTCAAATGCATATGCTGGTAACACGCAGCGTAAGGAATATCCACTCTCCTAAATGCACTACAAATGAGTAAACTTGKGTAAAGGCTAACTGAAACCTGTTCTTCCTTTCAAAATCAATTATTTTAAACTTCTCACCTGAAACACAGGGATCACTTTCCAATGTAGCACAAGAGAGATGACTTGCAAGTATGCTGGGGGTTGATTGGCTAAGCATTGTTTTCTCATTTCTGTATTATTAAAATTAGATTTTTTTTAATCTGCTGAACATGGCTATTTAAATTCTTTAAAATATAAAGAACTCAATAATATTCATTCAATTCTGTCTAACACTACAAAAAACCGCCTCAGTTTCCAAAATTTTATTAAAGTGGAGCACTAGCAAGATCACATAGCCACAAAACAGCCACTTAGCAAGCTGAGTTCTTCCACCAAGTATAGAAAAAGAATAATGTTGACATGACTAATTACTTTTAACAATAGATTAAATTTGGTGTAAAACTTCCAGACTGTCTCAAGAATGAATTCTTATATTCATTGATAATGGAAAGAATCTGTCTGAATTTTTTTTAAGTACACCCTTTTTGTTATTCCATACTTGCTTTTATGTTACAGAAGTATTAAGAAATTTACATTATTAGTATTATTATACTTGATAATCTAAATATCAAGTAGACCACTCGGGCAGATAAACTCTAGTTAAGCAGAACAGRATCAGATGTGGGAAAATAATGCAAGAAAACCAGAATTAATGACTGATGCAGGCTGCAGGGACAAGGAGCACATTGCCATTTACAAACACAAAAGCTCACCCATGACACTCCCAAGCTGTATATTTCATTACATAGGTGACTGTTCAAATATGTGTTTATGTATGAAACTATAAGTTACTGATAAAAATACAGAATGAGATACACATTCACAAACACATGCATGGTATACCAAAATAGTGTCTAAAATTTCATGCTACACAGGAGGAAATAAAACTTTATTTAGCCGAGGCTAGTAAAATTTCTCTTTCGAACAACAGCCCATATCTTCCAGGATCAGAGTAATATAAATAGGCATGAATACAATCTAGCACTTCAATAGAAGAAAAGAGGGTCTTAATGACAACAGGTGGAGCAAAACAGGTACTACTTAAATACTTGTTGATAGGATTCAAGAGTGCTCAAGGCCATCTGATGCTTAGGGCCACAGCAGAAATCAGCAAAGACCTAACCTAGCTAATTATCTGCCTTGATTGTGATGGTTCTGATTAGAAGAATAATCAGCTCTCAGCAACCCTTAGGCAAAAATGCCAGCTGAGGGCTTTTTTTTTTTCCTGTCTGACGATGGTGCACTGCAGAATGAATGCCAGATCACATCATTAAACCACTCTTCCAAATAGTAAAGGGGTTCCTATATGAACAAAACCAATAATTCCCATTGTAATTAGCTTGAACATTCTCCTTCTGTCATGTCGAGACTGTATTCATATACGCTAAAAAAATGATGACCTCCAGTTTTTCTTGGATTTGGAGAACCAGTCCCACTATATGACTGAAAAATAAGAGCTGTACAATTCCAGCAGTCCCTGGAGCAGCAAAAGCTTATCTAAGGTTTAATTAAATTTTTAAGAGTTGGCTGCATAAACAAAAAATACACAAGAAATTATTTGATTTTTTTTACTGCGGTTCTGACTAATTTTATCTAAATGTGTCCATCCATAATAAAACATCCATTTTCCTTTCTCTAACTGACCACATCATCTCTACCATTTTYTTCAGGACATGACTTACATTCCCAGTCATGAGGAAACCTTAAAGCCAGACATATTTCAGATCTCTTCTGTACTATGGGACTTCTAGCTTTTGACTACAATAATTCCACCCTTCCATTAGTTACTGCTGTAAAAAAAAATCTAAGTATTCATTTGAATGCAAASTAATATGTATGACAATTACATTCTCAGGCTAGTAATTTTAAGATGTACATTTTGCCAGCATTTTGCACCCTGGTAGATTAGCGGATTTAATAACTTCCAAAATAGTTAAGCATATCACACACAAAGAGCCTTAAAAGCAAAGGAACAAAGGATCTCAAAAAACAGCTTTTCATAATGATCTAGTTATAACACACACAGAATGAAAGCCTTAAGAGCAGCTTTCACTGCTTCAGTTTTGCATGATCTAGGCACCCTTCCACAGAGCTGACTGCAAAAGCAGACCAAAAGCATGTCTTCAAAACAATTATCTACAATGTGATAACAGCCATTTCATAAGGGAAAGCAAAGTCTGAAACAACTGATCTTTTACATCCTCCCTTTAAAAATGTCCACATTAATAAAATTAAATACCCCATTGACAATAAGGCATAAACGTCTGWACAGCAAAAAAAATTAAAATCAACCATCACTAAGTACATTTGACACCTGAAGGTAATTATGTGTATGGGAATCCTGACAGGAGCGATTTCTCCTGTGCCCATTTTGAGCTATCTGTCTTCCAGAAAGTTCACCAAAAGAATGTGTCAAATTGTCTATTAGAAGGACAACCAAAATATGCAATAAACACATCCATATTTTAGCCTCTGACCCTTGAAAGCCAGCACATTTTTTACATTCTTCTTGTCAGGATAAACAAGAATCAGCTATCTGTGCATATCTGCGCCCAGACCCGCTCGCACTGCTCATAGGTCTGGTCTGGGGGGAGTTACGCAGAACCCTTACATTTACAGCTGTCAAGCGTGTTGCCAGAAATCATTTAAACAGAGAAAGAATGAGTAAATGTGTGAAAGAGCTTACTGCAGGCCTAGCTTATAGATCCTCGATGTGTCAGGAGACCATATGTCTTTGCCAAACAGAAATTTTCTTGAAACTGTTAACTGTCCCCAGCTCTCAGAATTCTGTGAAAGTATCAAATGAGAAAATACTTTTTTCCCAACCCCAGCTCCCCCCAGYTGTCTCTGCTCAGCATTGTACTTAAGGGCTCAAAGTATTCTAGAAACAGAAACTTTTTCAGATGGTTCAGTGTGAGCTGCTCATTTCACCAAGACTGCTAATGAACTGTAAAACCAACATTTTGATTCAGTTAACATTGGCATTCCAGCTCCMTTAATGTATGACAACACTGACTTACTGGAGCAAAGCCTCTGGTTTTGACTCTTCAGTGTGTAGATTCACCTGCATAATTTTGTATTGATAGCAGGATTTTCAGTCCATCTTTAATGCATGTGTACACACACGCACCTCCTACACCTTACCTTGGGGAAAACAAATATATGTTACTCCAAGTACTCCTTTGATATGAAATCCAGTAAGCCATTCAACAATACCATAATTAGAACTAATAGCTAATTAAATCAACTTTTGATTGCATTACATTTTTCATTTATTAACCTTGTTGATGCCTGCTGGTTTACATTGATGTGATCAATAGCGGAAGTCAAGGGTATTGTCTGTGCTCCTACAAAATCTGGCCAGATCTGGCCTACAAAATATGAGCTAGCCTTGCTGAGCCAGATCTTGCTCCTCTACCACCTTGTACTGGGTCTGAATGTGGTAAAGCTCAAGCCCTTCCAGTGCTGTGCTTCGCATGAGTGGCTGGATGGGAGCTGATACCAGAGCRGTGTTTTGGCTATTGCCAAGGAGCGCTGTCCCTCTGACATTCCTTCTCCCTCAAAGGGATGGAATTGTGTAAGATCCTGGGAGGGGACATGACTAGGCCAGCTGACCAAAATGGACCAAAGGGATATTCCATACCATTTGATGTCAGCTCAGATATATAAGCGAGGAGAGAGAGAAGGAAGGGGGGGGGGGGGGGCATTAATGAATTTTCAATGTTTGCCTTCTGGAGCAACCATTACACATGCTGAAGCTCTGCTTCCCAGGAAGTGCCCCAAC
>NW_026623312.1:2300608-2327446 GCF_030028575.1 Malurus melanocephalus | reverse complement strand
TATCTTTGCTGTAATAAAACTACTTTATCTTACCCTGCTGGCTGTTTGCMATCTTATTCTCTCCCCTGTCCCARAGGGAAAGGGAGTGATAAGGAGACTTAGTGGACACCTGGCATCTGGCCAGGGTCAACCCACAACACACTTGGTTCCCAGTCTCCACAGAGATGCTGGTGGACCTCTCAGGCAAAGCTATTTGTGGTCCTCTCCTCAACTCCAAAAACTGGTCTCTGGGCTAAAGGCTCTCTCCAGCCCTCAAAAGCAGTGCGCTGCAGTAGGAGTGCACAATCATGCTACAGACAGCAGAAGAGCCAGCTGCTCTTAGAACTGCACGTTAACCAGGGAAGGTTCCCCTGAACAAGCAGAGCATGAAGCTGTACTGCTTTCAAGATTTGTAGCACTCAATGTCTGTTTCAGTTGAAAGACACATCCCAGACCTTTCAGTACGCATTAAGACTGCAAAAAATTTAAACATCCTCTTGGCAAACAAAYGTTCCTATGAGCTTAACCAAACCACTGATGACCCACAAGTAGTCTCATGCAAGGGTCAGTGACTTACTACAGCCTCAGGAAACAACTTTGATTTTTGCACTCTAAATCCCCCCCGTCAGTAAGGCTAAGATTTACATCACCAATAAGCAGAGACAATTTGGATCAGGCTGCCTGGGTTACATCCAGTATCCACAAAACTCTCACAGTTTTGTTTACAGCCCACTCTGATGGATTTTGCGGATCAACATCAAACATTCATTGACAGCAGAATAACTGCTGAGTTCTTCTGTTTCACTATTTGCAGCTAAGGGCTGTAAGATACTGCATCCTAATCTTAAGATAGAGACAATACACTCTTCCCTGTTTTTGTCTAAAGCTCTAACAAATTAAGCCTGTTACTTTCCATCCAGGAAAATTCTACACAGCAGGCCTCATTTGACTTAAACACAGCTCCCACAGCAGGAAAAGTAAGCAACAGCAGACAGGTTTTAARTCTTGACCCCTCTAACTTACCAGGTGGAAAAGTGCACAGAAGCCTTTCCCCACACCCACAGACTTCTGAGAAGGATCCTGCACACTCAGAGGACTGAATCTCTAAGCCACTTCATACGTGACTAGATTAACTCTGCATGAGACCCATCAGGTGATGAGTACAAAGTGTCACAGCACAATCATGAGATTGCTACCACAGGGACTTCCTGTCACCTTGTTTTCTCCTGCAAAGAAACTAATTTCTGCACAATATTAATTCATGCACAAGACATAAAGAAGGAGACGCTCATCAAGGCATGTTGAGACACTGGAAAAGCAGAATGTATTAATAAATATATCARGTTAGACCCTACTTTGATTATCCACCTTATTTCATTGTCCACTATGGCTGACAACAAAAAAGCAGGTAGATAGGACCCTGAGAGAAGACATGGCACAAAGCAGTAGAGAAGAGACCTGAACAAACATGGTCCAGTGCTGGCCACATAACAGATTTTCTGTGTGCAATCCTACCTTGGGTTTTCTCTGGTAAAAAAAAAAAAAAAACAGCAGTGCACCACTGCTGTGGAAAAATAACCACAAATGACTGAGCCATTTGGATACTACAAGGACACATAAATATCCAGTTAGGAAGATGAGAGGAGCACTACATCCAACTTTCAGATTTATCTCCTATTCCTACAATTTCAACACTC
Organism: Malurus melanocephalus; assembly: GCF_030028575.1. Lineage (NCBI taxonomy): Eukaryota > Metazoa > Chordata > Aves > Passeriformes > Maluridae > Malurus > Malurus melanocephalus. The sequence continues at coordinate 2,325,770 of NW_026623312.1, read as the reverse complement.
CATTTCGTTTTCTGCAAGGCAATTTGAACAGCTGCACAGACAGGAGACTTGCCAACATCAGGAGTAGTTTCTGCCACCTGAACTTCACCCAAATCTCATCATACAGCCAAAAGATATAGAGACTCTCACACAAGACTATTTCCTTGCTGAAGCATTCACCACAGGCATCAGCTGGAAAGAGCCAGCTGCAGCATGTACAATGAATAAATGTGTAAGCATTATTGCTGTGCAAGTAACTTTTGGGTTTGGGACAAGAGAAGCATTTAATTCTTATAATTTAATTAATATTTTCTAAAATTTAAATTTTCTTTTTATTTGTTGAAATGACTGTTTCATGTTTTGCAACTATTTTCTCTAAAACCACTCACTGAATTGAACACGACTTTATGCATACCTTTAGTCCACCTGAATCTGAGTTTTAATTATGATTTTCATGCAAAGAAAAGCAACTGAAACATAGAACTCTGTGAAACAATTTTGATTTTCTTCCTCTTTCAAAAAAATTCTAAGCAGACATTTCAGGAGCAAACATAATAGGAGTCAGCTCCTTTCACAAGAGGTAGTAGTCCACTCATACAAATGGAGAATGGGTGAGAACATAATATGAGAATAATATACATAATATGAGAAACTAATGTTTGGGATGCATGTTAGTGTGTGAAACTAATACATAAAAGGAGCAATGAGAAGATGAAGCATAGAATTATGTTAACAAAGGACTAGGTCTTACTGTTACAGAGATTTCATTTGGGCAAAGGTTCAGAGGTCAAAAAGAGTCCAAAGCATCCTCCTTGTCCTCCACTTTCTCTCCACCTGTTTCTGCACCGTGTTTCACACCAGAAGTGACAACTGGTGCTTATCTCATCCCCCGCTGCCTTCCTGCTTCATGGCTAGGGACCCCTCCAGAGGGCAGCAGCCCTCTCTTCCATGTCTCTCTTCCATTCCCTCCACACTCCCGGCTGTGGCTTTAGCTCGATGTCTGGGATCCAGCCCAGAGAACGGCACAGCTTGAGGAGCAGGATGAATGACAGGGGAATCCTTGCTGCCTCCCTGCAGACTGTATCAGGTCTCAAGGACTTGCTTGCCAAATGCATGTCACCGGGGATATGCAGCACTTGGCAGTTCTGCCTGGAAACCTGGCTCGAAGAATTTCTTTTCCCTTTAACCTATTTTATTACTATGACTTTATTTTGTTTTTAATAACTGTATAATATTTTGTTTAGGCTCTTTACAACCCTGCTGCCACACTGTAAAATCTCAAGTGTGCACAGTGATGAAATGCCTCAAGGGGCCAGTTCGCAGTACATGAGGTAACACTGGCTTTGTAATTTAGTTCCCAGTGCATTTAGCACATCTGAGAATTAGGAATAAAATCAAAGTTTCAGAGAGCAAGTTTCATCAGGTTGTGAGGGGGAAAAAAACAAGGGACAGCGAAGCCCATGCCAGAGAAGAAATGCATCAAAGGTGGGTGACAACTGGCAGGGAAAGAATATACTGGAATTGGACCTCAGGGGATACGTTTACAGCGTCAGCTGCCAAAGGTCAATGAGTACACCTGTGTGCTTTACAAGGACAGCAAATGGGACTAGGCAGGAAGAACAGTAACTGCCCTGCTTCCACCAGCACTCACATAACTGCAGAAGTCATTTTGACATCCTCTTCTGATTGATTTCATATCCTGACCTTTCAAGTTGCCATCTTAGTTCCAACTTGTGAAAAAGTGTTCCAAAGACCATTCAGGAAACAGAGCTGGACTGTTTCAGTAGGAATTGAAATTATCATAGAGCATGCACCCCCAATTCCTAAACACATGTAATACACCAGCAAGTGACACCTTCTAGATTTCTTTTTCTCTGTATTYACTAGGCTTGTAACGACATATTGCTCCTTCATTCATACTATAAACTGCATCTCAGCAACACAAGAAATACACTAGTGCCTGGGGTCTGGCAAGACTGGCTTGCCAAGTCAGTGGCTTTGAAAAGAAGTACATCCAATAAGCAATCATAGCTAGGCATAGCCCTTTTCTGCCAACCAGAAAGACAGGGACCTTTTCGCATCCTTATTTAACTTTTTGCCTGTTAAAAGGCAAAAAGGAGTGATCAATAAAGAACTCAGAGCGTACCTGCTTTTTGACTTAGCATCTGCTTTGTAAATATTGATGAGACAAGGAAAAACCTGAAAGTGGATGAAAGAAGGCGCACTGTCACAAATGAAAAGGTTATGGACTCCATCCATTTTTTACTTTGCCTTCTAATACTGCAAACTGACTATTTTTGCTCATAAGAATGTGCAAACTATCCCTAAATGCAAAATGGCTACAGCTCAAAGAGATTAGGTAATATCACAYAGATACGTTGTATGAATAATAAGGTTCGGTTGCAGCCTGTCACACAGAAAGGATATCAGCATAACTGATTTTTTTAAAAGTTGACGGAGTTGAATCATATTCCCCTTACAATTAACTCTGATCACTTCAAATGAAAAACTGGGAGCATCCTACCCACATAATCTTTATTGCCAGCTAAGTCCAAGTCCTTCTAAAAACAGATTGTTTGTTGATACAAAACACTTCAGAGAAAGCAGTGTGTCCATCTGAATATCTTCGGGTTTTAAATTTCCAGGTATCTAAATCCTCCACAGCTATTTTGAAACTCAGACAAGTCATAACTCAAAATGAAAATGTTAAACAATATTGTATCAGTCTGAACAACTTATGGGCTGTGCACAACRGAGTCCAATTTATTCTCAGTCAAGAATGTAGTCTTTATACATTGTCATGGGTACTATTTTCCTCTGACTATCCACTCAAGCTGTTCAATAGAATTGGGTGAGTACTGTAATCCCTGAATTACCTAGAGTAAGAGGCTAGCAAACACTATAGGTAATGCAAAAGCCTGGGTAGCGTACTACTGGATATTTTATTTCAATTTATTCACTCGGGTTCATAAAGTACCTCTAGCTGCATTAGCACAGCTTTGTCAGCCCTGCACTGGCCCCACAGACACTCAGCAGACATGGTATCAATCTCTCAGGTGTTAGACACACTAGATAAATTTGAAGGCAGGACAAGCATCTTTTTTTCTAGCTTTTAGCCCCTTGGTAGCTCATGGATTTTAAGTTCTGCCTAGCCTTTCTCCATCTCCATTCCAGAAGAAAATCCCCCACGTGACGGGGTGATGATGGCCCAGGGCGGCACAGATCCTCAGCAACCTCGGCTCACTGTCTCGCGCGGGTAACCGACTCGACTGAGACCCCTCAGCTTCAACACCAGGGGACCTTCTGCACTTCTCGGAGCCTCCCAGAAAGGGGGGACATCCCAGGACCATACCAGCTTTGTGGYATGTGGTATAGTTTGTGGCTATGCCTGCATCCAGGCAATCCCTCATCAACCCCTTGCTCATCATAAAGGCTGCCTTTTCAGGAAGAAAACAACAGTAACAGTCAATCTGAAGCACAACAGACATTAAACAAGTACAGAAATAAGCTAATTAACTGATTTGTGAAAAAGTCAATTATCTAATACAGGCAATACCTTTAAATAACCATGCTACTTATTCAATGGCTCCTGCAATATTGTATTGTAGAAAGTTAAACTGAATTCTGAATTTCTTATTAAACACTTAGAGGTTTGACAAAAGCCTAGAAATTAAGAAGGAACTTTCTACCTCAGGCTACACAAATTCCAGTGTGTCGTACATAYTGTAAGTTCTTGATAAACTAATTCCTTCAATTACTTCCTTTTCAAAACACTCATTTTTAGGTTCGCCTTGATATACCTTGGGTATATCAGGTGATCAATGAAACTACAGTAACTCATGCTTAACTTCATGCTTAACTACATATAGTTACTTGTCAAGACAAAGACAGAAGCATTTCAGATGCACATAAGAAGCTTTTGACCGAAGCACCAAGTCTTGCAGTGAAGAATGAAGCAAATAAACAAAACCCAAAACATCTGATCCACTGATGAGCTGGTGCTAGCACTGTAAATTAAAGTGCAAACTTTGTTCCAATTATCCACCCCAATGCTTCATAAGATACAATTTAATACAGAAGGTCTGAAACAGTTTCTATTAATATCACTGGGAATTTTATCACTATATTAAACTAAATTTCACAAAAGCTCTTGCTTCTTGGCTGTGCAGATTAAGAATTATTATTTTTTTAAAATCAGCAGCCAAGTAGTTAGACTTTCATTTGTGATTTTTCTGATGAGTCTCACATGTGCTTTTAAAGCTCTCTTTCAGGTTTAGAGTAGTCTCTGGTCACCTTACRAAACAAAAACTTCTACTTACAACAGAAAAGTTCTGTTTCTACTGACAGCTTCACAAAAAGGAGAACAGAAAACCAGTATAACCTAAGAAGTTCATTCAAAGCAGCTGAACACTAACACTGTGCCTGAAAAASTGGCTTTCTTAAACAAATACGAGGAAGTATTAACATTGTATTGCTTCCCTTAAGGAGGGGTCCCCTATCTGAGACTTCATGTTGCTTTTAACTGTATGACCTYTCTCTGAACAATCCCAAAAGCCTCTTCCCAGACAAAAATTTTAGAAATGGATCGAGTACCTCTTAAATCACCATGCAGCAAGGAAATAGATTAAGCTAAAAATGTGTTTTCTAAAAAAGCATTCAGAAATAAAATCTCTAGGGCTTAACACTGCAGACAGTGTAAGAATGCAATATTGATGTAAAATGGAACTGTAACCAATGGAATGACTAGATATAGAGAATATGGCTGAGAAGACTCGTGCCAGAATTGATTTATGAATGATATAGCTGGATAGGTTGCCCCACACCACAGCTGAATAATAAGCTTTACAAGATTTTATATAAATTCACAAATCTCTCCACATCTCATTTTCTCCTTCCTTTTGAGRAAGGAGGAGGAAAGCAACATGGAGAAAAAAAGACAGCAAGACGCTCTAATCTGAAAATGTTACAGTTGTACATGACGCATGATCTGTTTTAAAGGTATAAAGATGCAGTTATTAAGCTATATATCTGGGAATGAAGTGTTTATCTGGCAAACTTCTTCTAAGCATAGCAGTAATTTTAATATGCAGGGTTCACTTTCAGTAAAACTGCATAGCAGGAGGGGGTTTAAGTGTAAAGGAAAGTTACTCAAAGCAATACATAAAATTTAAAGAGTACTGAAGAACTTCAAGTATGAAAAGCTTTTAAGATACAGTAGAAGCAATTACTTGCTGATACAGCATTGGGAGGAAATTTATTACACACAATTTCACTCAGAGACAACTTGCTCTGGAGTAAGTTACCGCAAAGTATTTTGGCCCTGGCTTTGCAAATGAAATGCTACTGCTTTCCATTCCCTGCCTGGCATATAATTTCATTTCTTGACTGAAATAATAAGAGTGATACAATTCAGGTTTCCACCACACTCAAAACTGTCCTAAATTTGGAAAGAAAAATTGCTGCAGGTTGCATCTTCTGAACCAAACTGAAACTAACTTCAGCTGAAATAAACTTCTTTCAGTATCTCAATTACTACTTTCTTCAACAGAACCTAGGATTAAATCAAATACTGTACATGGTAGTTAGTTGTCTCATATACAAAAGAAATGTATACTAAAGAGACAAATATCTGGAGAGCAGCTTCTCATTCCAAGCTCTTTTGTCTAAGGGATGAGTGGCATCTCACGGCCACCCATGTCCCCCTAACTCAGGGATGTTATCTGTAAAACTCCTTTTTTTTTGTCTTTGATGTCAATTGATGGAGGTGTGGGCAAAACAGCATCAAGAGGTTTATATCTGTGACCCAAAAATAACCAGCCCATGTTTTCTTCAATACTCATTGTATAATACACATTTTTKATTTTTCCACCACCTGGTATTTTCACAAGACAAAGAGGTGAGTACACATATCCTGTCCTAAATAAAGGAATGTTGTTGAATCTGATGATTTTTAAAAATACAGCTCATTTTTTGCCTTGTATTCCTTCTATTGTCTAGCAATCTTACATTGACTAAAGAAATACTCAGAAATGAAGAGGTACTATGCTGCTTTCCTATTCCCTTGAAAACTTCTTCAGCGCCTTTCTTCTCTTTGAAAAGAGAGAATGAAATGCAACTGATTTAAGATTCTCTTATGATAGCTATTTAAAACTGAAAGCAAAGTCTTGGGCAAAGAAAATTCATTTATGTAAACACGGTTTAACATGTTGGCCAAGCCCAGACTGCTCTCATGTCATAGTAAACATAGAGAGAATTCAGACCACTCCAGTTGAAAGCACATGAAACAGATAATCAAAATACTTATTAGAATTTGCTCTTAAGTAAATTCACCACAGGTTCAGAAAAAATTCACTGAGCACTTAATCATGTAGAGTTCCCATCAATTTTTATTTCTGTTTTTTCTTGGGGACTTCCACTTAACGAAATTAGTTTGTCTAAACACATCAGCCTCACAGCTTGAGGACAGCAAAAAATGTAGAGAAAAACCAGAGCAAGGTCACGGCAAAACAGTCCTCCCAAATTCCATCGAAGGGAATGCATAGCTCTTTACACTCCCTACCTCCTACATGGTCTGCAGGACAAAGTCACAGAGACCATATCATGTATCTTGTGACTACAATAACAGTTACAAAATTGTAATTGGGGCCCGGAAAAAAAAATTGAGAACGAATGAATGAGAACCACACATAAAGGCATATAAGCTACTGTAGGGAATCTCAGGATTCACACAGTTGTAAAGAGTTCACAGATACCTATTCAGGGCCTTTGAACATGACTAAATATAGCCAAARTAAAACTCAACATCCCCCTTTGATGTGTTAATTCAAACAGGGACAGCCAAAATATGCTTGCACTGATAATTACTTTTGAATGTTTCTTAGCAAGGATTATGTTCTCTTTTTTTGTCCATTAGGATATGTTGCAGTGATGCACACACAGGCACACAGCTGACATTCTTCTAGTACTTGCTGTGACAATCACCAGCAGAATCGTGAAGCCAGCACAGATTATAATTTCAAAAATAATGGATGTTGAAAGAAAGTGTTTCAGCAGCAGTACAAAACAAATTATGAAAAATTAGGAGGGAAAATAAATGAATGCTTGTTTTACAGATAGAGATTTTTTTTTTCCAGACTGCAGAGTAGGCAAGCACTTACTAAAGGACTAAAGCTGGAAAAATTTATGGTGCCTGTTACTTCAATTCTCTGACAACCACCTCTGACATGGTTAGCATCTACTTCTCAGCTTTACATAYATGTATTTTGTAAGAAACAGATTTCCTAGGTTGTTGACACTGGGATTATTTGTCTTGCCTGGCTTTTTGCTGAGATGGATGTGTTTCACTATCTCTCTTCCAATCTCTGCAGAATTGCATTTGTGTTTGCCTTGAAATAGAAAACTAATATGCATGTCAGGTGCACAGCTAGCATAGCTTACAAATATATCTACATAAAATCTGTCTTGAATGATATTTAAAGGAACATTAAAACACAGATGCTTATTTATTTAAGTAGGAGAACTCTTGAAAATGTTTTTCCCCAAAGCCTGAAAGTTGAAAACTAGTTAATCACCAAATAAAATGGGATTATAACGAAGATTTAAACAAGCAAGATACATATTAAAAAATAATTTTAAACAATCTTCCTTAGGCAGAGAAGGAAAAAATTGCTTTTAATGATAGTATTTTTAGCATGTACTTCATGCACTTTCAAGAAAAAGAAGGGTGAAGATATTTTTGAGATAACAAACTAATGGTTKCATTATAAGAACAGAAGAAAATGAGTTCTATAGTTTCTCACTTGTCAGCAAATTACTTTGTAAGACTTCAGCTCATGCTACAAGCGATCCTTTCACAGACATTCCAGAATCATAATCATGCCAATCAAAATAATTTGGAGGAGTGGCTCACGTTCCAAAGGTGTTTTTGAAGTACTCCAGTATTCAGCTATCACACTCCTACGTTACAAGGAGTTCCCTGGGGTCCTACAATAAAACCCTCCTTCCTTTTGCACACACACGTATTTTGTTTTTTGGAACCAACTTTGAATCAGCAGCTCTGACAGATTCAAGAACTGAAATGATATGCTAAAAGCCAAGATTAACCATTTGTATTCCAACAGAGGAGAACACATATGCAGTGTGCTTTAGTGATTTAGTGAAAATGGACCTGAAGGGTATTGTTGACATAAAACCAAATACTAGAATGAACTGCATTACAGAGCATTGGCTCTAGAAAGCTAATGGACAAAACCTTTCATTAATATGATGTTAATATACTCACAATACAATGTCTGCTAATCTCAGCTGTCAATGGAATGAAATGAATAGAARCAAGTAAGACAATGATGGCTTTTCCCTCTCTGTTTTTCTCTTTATTTCTTGTTCTGCCTTGTCTTGGAAAGCTCTGCTCCATTTGCAGTTTCCCCATCTCAGACAGTTATGGGAGAACCTCCTAGTGAAGAAAGTAAGAAGCCACACAACAGAATGGCACTTTCTTCAATGAACCTCTTGAACCAATGGGATAAGGCAACTTGAAGCAGAATGAAAGMGTTTTTATCTGCCTTTCTTTCTACTTACCTTTCCAGCCTCCTTATGGCCCTCTGTCAGGCTGGACAGAAAGACTCAAACTTTATTTTGGACAAATTTTCTTTTGAAATAGTAAATAGAAGAGGGAAACACCAGTCAGTTGTCGCTTGTTTGTACTTGGTACTATTTTGGTACAAAACTTCCAAACAACAGCAATGCACTGTCCACAGACCAGCATAAAAAATGAGGAATATGATGCTCCACTGGCACTTTTATGAACATTCTCTCTATTGTATTTAGGCAGTGTTAAATGTGTGTTGCTTTGCTGTGCCCCTGTTTAGACTTACAGACATTTTCCTCATTTGCTTTGTCTCGCCAGAAAAAACAGCACTTGAACCATCCACATGGCCATGGCTAATGCTGACGAGATGATCTTACTACTTTTAACCATTTTAATGACCAAAGATACCAGTCCTTCAATACTTCCAAGGCAAGTATTGCTTGCTTTGATAAAGTGAAGAGACATTGTGACCATTCTCTGTTTCTGCAACACATTTGAATGTATAAATGTTTGCACTCAGTGGACAGTCAAATATAAGACTAGGCATTGTTTTTTTTTTTTTTTTTTTCATAAAGAATCTGAGTCTGGTACAAAGGAACAAGATGCAATCAAGTAGTCCAGAACAGGAAAACTGCAGACCACAACTGTTAGCTTAACCTTTGCCCTGTGTAATTTTTCCATCCTTACTAATGTGTCTTCAAGCACAAGACAGAATGCAAAAATGAGACAAAGAAACCCACATCCTTTCTCTGCCAGTGAACACCATTATATATTTCCACATAATAAAAAATTTTGTCTGTGCAATTTAGCCTCTAAAAGAAGTCTGACTAATCAAAATACAGTAAAAACAAATTTCAAGGAGAAAAAGAAGTACACATCTAAATTATACCTTCCCAGCAAAAGATGTTATACAGTGTTATCCCTTATACCAAATGATTCCAAATGCTATTTCAATGTAAGAATGTTCTCTAATGATGAAATACGAAGGGGTGATGATTTCCTCAAATTAGGAGGACATAAACAATTAAGTGTAAATGTGAACATTGTTACATAAAGGCAATTATAACTGTATTCCATGAAGAGCAATAGGAAATAAAATACTCTTATTCTCAAATGATAGATCTAAGAGAATGAGATTCCTAATCTTTAATTCATTAGATGGGCAGTTCTCATTTCCACCCATAAGAAAGAATCAGTCTTTCTTTATTGAAAAGGTATCCTAATATTTCARTACTGAAGTATGCATGTGTCTTCACTTCTGTTTGCTAATATCAAGCAGCAAGCTGAAGACATTTTCAGGATACCCAGCCATCTTCAGGTGCAATATCCTCCTCATCAATATTGATCACCTCTTCCAAGTGTTGCTAAATGCTAAGTTCACCCAGAATCAAGGAGCAGTTATGCTCATATGGTATAAGACATTCCCCATGTGTATGTAAATACTCTGCAATTGATAGTTCACTGACCCAGTCTAAGAAAAAACTTAAGTGAGAAAAGGTGTGTGACCACAGCACACTCACTACTTAAAATCAGAAGAACAAAGAAGTTGGCCCATAGTAACTTGCATGCTAATGTTTGGTTGTCAACGATCTTTTCAATCTAAATCATCCGAGAAACAAAGAATGTCACAGTCCTTTCTGTATGATAATGAAGCTTTGATAAATTACTGTGGGGATAGAAGGGCGGGAGATCCTATAATCTTATTTCTGACTTTAAACAGCAAAGCAAGCCTAAGTGCTTTCTTGGTGCAAAGCAAAACAATAGTGAAAAAAAATGAAATTAGGCATAATGACATCATCTATGCCTTTAACCGTCAAACAGGTTAGAGTCCTAAAAACMCATCCATCCTCATATGCATTCTTTGCTGACTTCTATATGCTATCACTCCACACTCTCCATATTAAACACAGAGGTACTGGCTGGCTGTAATTATTAGGAAAGCTTGCCAAAAAGATGTTAGCACAAGGAATGCGTCAGGTGACACACCAGTGCCTCCAAGGACCCTGGAACCTGTCAACCTCTGTAACTATATCCTCCTAGCCTGTCACAGTGAGTTAATTAGGAACATCTGTAGTATAGAGATCAAGCAGAGGCAGTGGTGGCAGCTTATTTGCACAAGAAAGGTACAATTCATGTGGGAGGTAAAGAACGTGGAATCACAAACAGATACAGATCAGTTACATGAATCTGATCAGTTATCTGAGGTATATSCACTTCTGAAATAAATTTACCCGAGTAATCCAAATGCAAGACTGATGAGAAGCCTTAACTACAACACTGGCCAACTGACTTACTGGAATCTTCACAGTGAAATCTCCACTGACGAGCAAAGTGCCATTTATCTGTTCAGCCATTATGTGTCTGCTCCACATGTTCCTCTGAAAAATGAACTATATTACTTTCACCTTATATTTTTGCTAAGGACCTTATAAAAAGCTAAAACCAGGAATTTGCTTAATCAGAGCTCATGCTGCACTTTATGGCATGCAAGTTCTTTTAACTATGATTCTCTCACCCTCCCAAAATGAGACGTATTTTGAAAAAACTCTGTTAAAGGTGAAACTGCAATTTCTTATTTTCCCCATTCCCCAAGCACAGATTCTTCAGTCTGTGATAATGTATTACAATTTGGGGCTGTATGAATGAMTATTATACATCAAACAGAATTGCAGAAATTCAAATAGTAAAACTAATTTATGGCTGGAAGAGAACTCGGCGGAGTTGTGCACGTGCACAAATACAACTCAGAGAACTCTACATTCCTACAATACCATCCTCCTACTTCCCCATTAGAATTCAAGAGCTTTTAATAAATTAGTACAGGATAGCTGCAGATGTTTAGCCTGATCCCTTCTCTTTTCAACTGCAGAGTGTTTCCATGCCTGGGCACATCAAAACTTGTCAGAGAAAACAAAGAAAGTGGGGGAAAAAACCCATCAATTTTGTTTAATCTTAATATGTCCTTAATTAAGGACATATCATTAAAGAAAAAGTGGGTGCAGAATCCTAAATATGTGCATGAAGATTTGCATAAGCAAACCACATGATCATAATATAAATCTGTAAACAATTTTTGGCAGGCATTTTTTGAAGCACTCCTGCTCTCCTTACTATTAATTCAATTCAATAATATGCTGAGCCTTGGGCCCCCATTAAATTTTCCCCAAGCAAGCAGTTGCAGTCGTTAATGTGGCTATCAGCGCAGAATGCCTCACCCTCACAAACTTCCTGYGACACTGCAAATGGTGGCACATGGAAACACTTCCCCATGAACCAGAGCTCCACATTTCAGGTGTCAGGCAGATCTCAGGAACTGCCTAATGAAGTAAGCAAAGGGTGTCCAGCACATGGGTAGCTTCTGCCATCGCCAGTGCTCCACCAGGGCTGGCTGCAAGGTATGACAGCCAGCTCTACACAGCAACACCTCAAATCCTCAAAGCTATGTTTGCTGAAGGCGATTTGTTAGAAATACTGATTTCCCTGTACCGAAGCCCCCAAACTTCCAGAGAAATGCTTTCTTGCTGACCATTGTTCTCCTCACTTCCTCTGGTGTCCAGCAGCGCCACTTCAGAGAGTCTTCTGTTTCAAAGCTAATGAGGTTCCAGGTCTTCTTAAGTACATTTGTACTTACTCTTTCAACTGCTCTTTCTTTTTTCTTTCAATCCCAATTTCTTGCATTCAACTACTTGAAAACTCAGAAGGTTTGTACTGCCACATTGTCAAGGAACAATTTATAGTCATAGTACTTAAATAACTATTCAATATGGACAGGTATATGCTTGAAAAAAAAAGAACTTTTTTGTTTGTTTTGTTTTTAATAAAAGTGAAACTCTCTGCATTTAAGTGCATGAAGTAAATACTGAAGTAACTGCATCAGTGCTTGGTAAAGCTGGGGAGCTAATAACTCAGGACTGCAAAGATTTACCTGCTTTGGTTACTGATAAGTTCAAGTGTGAGTGTTGCGCAATTCTGTAGTACAGTCTGCAGCAACACAAAACTGCAGAATGGCTGAATTGAATGCAAAGATTATGGCCTTCAGTATTTCATCTTCATCCAAAAAATGGCATCAGCAGTTTTTTATGGGTAACATCTCACTAGTTTATTCAAACTTGGGAGTCTGTGGCCCTAAAATCCCTGGCAGAAAGTCAAAAAGGACCTTAGTATTCAGACATTTCTTTTATATTCCATTACAGGCAAGTTATATTGTGGAAGGAATCCAATAGCCTGTGCTGAAATGGCATAAAGCTTTCTGTTTCCAGATCATTTTTGCTGATCTAAAATGTCTGTATCATATACCATTGCAAAAAGACTTAAACCAGCAAGGATATCAGTATACTTTAATAGGGTATCTTAGACACTTGTGATACATAGGCTACTGAAAGCAGAGATATGCAAAAGCAGCAACGGATATTTAAGGGGTTTGTTGTTTTGTGGTTTTGTTTGTGTTTGGAATTTCAGGGGGGAGGTGGGCTACAGAGGTCCCTTGTGGCAAAAAACACATTACCAATGGAAGGAAAACCTTTCTCCCACACCACCTGATACTGCTGCATGTTTCAATTGCTTTTAAAACCTGTGTCTATGCAATTATTAAAAAAAAAACAAACCAAAAAACAAAAAAAAACCCCAAACACTGTTAATATGCTTCTTCCTTAACAGTAATTAGAAAATAGGCATATGTACCATTTTCAAAGCATGCAGTACAGGATACATTTCTGACCAAAAGAGGAATACAAATTTTCTAAAGTATTCAATTAACAAATATCTAATTGCAAAAAAAAAAAAAAAATCTAGATGCAGCCATGCTGTCTAAACATTTCCAAATCCATTCTCTTTGTGTCAAGTTATCACTGTGTCCACACAGCATAGGCTGAGCTCTCCATGACTTCCTAACTCAGTTTAACAAGCCRTCAGTTAATGGCAGATATTTACAGGAAGCAAGAGTGATTGGTTGCAGAGGGATTTCTGGACATTTTAACTGATACCCACTGAAAATACCTGAGAAGGATTTCAAACTCAGAAAAGATTGACTGCCAGAAGCTTGACAGATATATAATGCCATGATAGAAATACTACACATTATGTCATATCTAATAACCCACTTGCACCATATTCTGCAATTGGTTTTGTTACACTGCAGTGCCAAATACAGTCCCTTCCCTCTTTCCTTCTTACTCACTTCAAATTAACAAAGAACAAAATTAAACTAGCAGTTTTGTGCACATTACCTCTATGCAGAACACAAGTTTTACCCTAAACTGGAGTTACAAAGATGAAATAAGTAATACTCTTGAGAGTAAAYGAAAGTTTCAGTTGCTTTTCCAAAGCCATTAAAAAGGGCCTGATTACCAGAGGTTTACCCAGAATAATCAGCAGCAACAAACACTGATATGATTTCAGTGTGCAGCCTATGAGATCACCCTATGAGATTAGTCAAAAAGGTTTTGTCAATTTCAGAACATATCTACACAGATGTATGGAAAACAGTAAAAAAGAAAGAAAAAATAATAATAATAATAATAAGAGAAAAGACTATATAATGGATGAAGCCAGAACCATCAAGTAGTTTATAATTTCTGAGTATCCCACAACAAATACATTTTGTGGAAAGAGTCATGGAAGACAGATGGTAAAAAAACACATAGCACAAAAATTGCAAATTTTTAGACAGATTGTAAAACAGTGGTAATGAAAAAGGGAAATGGTAAACACACTAACAAGGCTTCATCAGTCTTAATAAATAGGACAGKGTCACAAAGGTTTGCTTCTGGAACCCATAAGGTCCCTAAGTATCTAATTATATCTGAAAAAAAAGCCTGAGGTTTTATTCCCTTCTATTTCTTAGTAGATTAGCCCATTCTTCATCAGATACCATTTTAAACTGAACTATATTGTTTTTAAGAAGCCACGGTTTGTTTCTTATTGGCGTGATAGAATACTATGCACCATATGTTCTTTCAAGGGAATATTACTAAGCAATATTAAACACTACATCCTAATTGAAGGAGCACAAAATGTGTTTCTTGGAAGTACACAACAAAATCAGTCATGGCATTGCGCCATATAGTAGCACTAGATTTTGAAGAAAGTATCAGATTAAGACCAAGAGGTTTTCCTCCTGTATGTCTTCTTTACTGCCAAATACAAATACATCTTTTCTATCAGCTTTCCAGGGAAAAGCTGGGGTTATATTGTCACCTTTACATGGAGGCAATTATGCTCCTCCCTAGGCGGGTATTTAGTTCATTGGGTATAACTGACAAGTGCCATTTGTTCATGTTTTTGTAAACAATGACTCTGTAACATTGCTCAGGTTGGTAACTTCAGAAATCACAAATAAGAAAAGGTACCTTTGTGACCAACAAAAACAAATAATATATAACATATCTGTAACTGCAGGGTATATWTGTAAGGAAATGCATTGTAGTGGTAATAAAAATAGCACTTTGTTCCAACTGTGGTGCTAATTAGAATCTGATTTGCCTGTTAAAAAGCCATAATTGAGCAGAAACCCATGCTACAAAGATTCCCAGGCTGGTTTTACTTTTTGGGAACTAATGTGCTGACCTCAACAGCTGAAAAACAAAGGAGTACATGGGAATAAGAGGTCTGAAACATACCACTGCCCTCTGTTACTTTGCCAAGAAGTGAATTGTGTTCAACTGACATGTTTCTTTGCTGCAGATGCCACTGCAGAACTTGTTAGGTACGTATGATGCCAAAGTGGACATTTCTAGGGACCTTTAGAAAGTAGGACCTGACATGGTAACTGATTTTGAGAGTGTCTCTCCCTCCTCCCTTGCTTTCCCTGGTTCCTTTCTTCCCTTTCCAAAGCAATTGCTATGTTTTTCAAGCTACAAACCCCTATTCCATTGAAGCATACTCAAAAAAATTGATCTCAAGCATATCAGGTGATGTACCTAAGACATAGCAATTCCAAGAAGCTTTTATTCATTAAGAACATTAGAGGGGAAAAAAAAAAAAACCTAGTTAGTGAAGACTTCTTTTGTAAGTAATAACGCAAACATTAGCAGCTTCAAAATTCTGCCCTGGTTACATACCACAGAGTGCCACATATGTCCCATGGAACGCAGAAATCATTACAAAACCCACAGGAAAAAGTCAAATCTTCTCCTTCCTTCATCTCTGGATGATATAGCCTCATCTAAATGATGTAGCCACTATATCCTTTTTATGTTATCTCTGCTATATAGCCAATGCCCCTCAGATATTACTTAAAAGCCCTTGGGCCATTGTCTAAATTGAAATGTTCGTTGTCCTCAGTACTTCAGTACTATTAAAAATACAGCCTAAAATCACAATGGGATTTCTGCCTCCTAATTTTCTTCAAGCAAAACTATTCTTATACTTGTGCAGGCACACCCTGAAATTCTCATCTGATATGAACATTTATGTAGGGTTCCATATGGTCATATCCCACATAATCCTATATTCCTCAAAAAATGGGAATCTATATTGCTGTATTTCTGTAGGGTGGCGAAATCCTGGGTAGTCTGTCAAGTATCAAGAAGCAGAAGCATCTTCTTATAAACATGACAATACTGGACACTTCTCATTAAGTGTTTAGGTATGGTGCACAACAAAAAAAAATTAACAAACTAAGTATTATAAATCAAGTTGCATTTAACAAATTATAATGATATATGATCACATTTGTTAAAGCTTCTAGCATAGTAATGTAAAGCCACTTCAGCACAAAGGCAAATATGAGTTCTAAAGAATACCTGGAACACTTGCACAAATTGGCCTGTTACCCAGTTCATGTGTCAGCTGACAAAGACAGAAATCCAGGGCTGCTGAAACTCTTAGCATGCCCAACACCTGTCATTGCTATTCCCCCGTCCAGCCAACCTCCTGCCATGCACACAGTCACARCCCATGCAGTGCCCCCATTTGCCTGTCTCCCTACAGTCACCCTGATGCTGGCTGAACTAATTAGCAACTTGTCAGCTTGCTTGTGCATAGCTTAGCACAGAGCTGGGCACACGGCAACAACAGGAATCCCTCTGGATCTCGTCATGACATTATTTCAGCAGTGGAGCCTATGATAGCAGAAAATGAAGCTAATACACGGCATTAGAAGGGGGCCCTCCCTTATTAGGCATAAGATGGCAAAATGTCAGCTTCAATCATCTGACAGGCTTTGGTCTCTCTCTGTAACCTCTTTCTTTTTGGCTGCTCTTTTTTTATATACACATATGACACTAACAGAAAAATAAATTGAAAAGAGCACTGAGACAGGGTGTATTTCACGCACTAGTGCCAATGTTTCATATCTCATGAACCTTGGAAAAACAATTTATTGAACTAATTAGTTTACAGTGTTTAAGCAGCTTGTTTCCCGTCTTTAATCTTCTTTGTGTAATACCGTGAACAAAGCCATATTATCTTCTTTTTTTTTCTTATATAGTTTAACATATGATCTTTTTTTTTGTTCTGGAGATTACTTCACTCATTTAACCTCAAACTACCCTACCCTCCCTTACTTTTTTTCTTTTTGGACAGAACAACATAAACAGCAACTATTATTTTTCATAGACCTTCAAGATTATGCTATTATACGTTGGGAGGTTTGTTTAATCTTATCCAATTAATTTAGTTTCGCATTTTCAGCTATCCCTCAGAAAATAGATATGTTTCCCCTCCTGTGAAAATCAGATGACTTCTCTCTCATAAGTTCAAGTAATGGCAGAGAGCACACCTTGCAATCTTTGTATTACTTGCAAAAAGTACTGGACAATAAGTAGTTAAAAATAAACCAAGMAAACCTCTAAATCTGAAACAGGCATCCTTTACTTTCATGAACAGTGATTGACTTGAATTACAAGAAAGCATACAACTGAATAAATAACCCCTATTCCTAAACCTGGAAGCATGTTTGTGTCCTACTACTCAAAAGTGCCTTTGCTGATGTTTAGGACTGTGTGCCTGAAGCCAAATCAGAACACRGTAGTGTGGACTATTGCTCTCCTTATTTTACACTGGGGCCCAAAAAAATGTGACCAAGCCCYTTCAAATGTTTGACTCAGCAAGGAAACAGTATGCAACCTGCAGGAGGACAAGACATCACTGTCCCCAACTGGTCATTCTTCCTCTTGACATTATCAGCAAAAAACAGCCAGGTGCACACTGAACTACATCTGCATCAAGGCATCACTAACTTCAACCTGGGTTAAGTAAAGCCATACTTCATTTTCTTAGACAGATATTTATATTTTCATATATGTTCAAGTCAAAACATATGCTAAAGGGTATTAATGGACGGCTAGGGGCAGCAGCTTTTTTAGTTACTTCAGCCAGGGACATGGGAGGATTAGCTTTTGTATCCAACATAAACAGGCAAGGTAAGATTGGACAGTTTCAAGACTCGTAGTCACTGTCTTTTTAAAATATGAAAAGGGAGGCTGGCTACATGTCTGTTATCAGTAGTTTAAAGGCATGTTCTACCAGTAATATAAATGCTACTGGAATAATCTCTCCAATATTATTTCTGGTTTGATACGAAGACATTTAAAATGCATAAGCCATTCCAGAAACAAGAAACTGATACTTCAGTCACAAGACAAAAGAGAAAATATATTCTTCTGTACTTTTAAAGCTTTTATCTCCATCATATCAAATTCTTCAGTGTTTAGCTACTAAGTACCTAAACATTTTCTTTGATATTCCTCTCTCTTAAGGAGGTATCATTTGTGAGTGATCAAACCCCCTACTTGGACATTTATTTCATGCAGATTGCTGAAGTCCACATGGTCAGCAGTGTTTTTCTTTATGACTTTTGCTTGCTTTAGAACTATATTCTGTCCTCTCATGGTTATCGACATTAAAGTTGATTCACGGCATCTTTAGTTGCCAGATTCCTAATTCCTTAATTAGTATGGAGAGGYGACATTGCTTTAGCTTCAGTAGCACACAAACACTATCAAGAGCTCCGTTCTGTGTGAGGAACTTCTTCCTTCTCCTCTGGGAGCTGCCCGTTTAACTGAAGATACCCGAAATCTCCCAGCTTCCCAGGGATTTAGTAGGGTCTGCAGACTGCTTGCATTATTTCTGAATGCCTGAAATGTTACAGGAGCAAACTTTCTAAATGAATGGAAAGCATGAAAAATGTGAGTGCTGCATGAATTTCCATTAACCTTCAGTTTTGATCCTAAATTACTGGATTAAGACCTTATGGGTTGAGCCTTTGCTTAAAAATTTTCTCTTTAACTACATGTCCAATCCCAGAACTGTCTAATGTTAAATATATGCAGACTTTTTCAGTCAATACAGACTGTAGCTGGGAGCAATGAAATATGAAAAATCACCAAGCTGCATTAAGCACAGAAATCTATAACCTTTATTTACAGGAAGATTTTACAAACTTCTTAAGTTCTCTCCACATTTTATGGTCTAGTTTTGAAATAAATTTATGAAGAATGAAGAGGGATGAAAGATATCCAATTGTTCCCACTTCCCTCCTCTCATTTAAAGGAAAAAGAATTTAYTTTTTCAATTTACAACTAATACTTAGCAATATATGAAGTAGACCTGTCATTACTAATAATGACTCATATCCATCAATGCATCCCAACACCCTCGAGAAAGTTTTAAATATTACTTCACAAGGGCAGAGAAGAGTATTTCTCCTAGGAAAAAAAGTCTTTGTGACTCATGGAAGCTGATGAAACAGGCACAATTTTGATGTTTGCGATACCACTTAAAGAGAATTAACTGTATCAGCTAAGATTGAATAAAACCAGTTTGGCAATTTTTTTTTCTGGTCAGCACAAAAAACATTCTGTAGCAGAAAAGTCAATAGCGTCATCTTCACAGATGAATCTTTTGCTTGTTTTTTTCTGGTTTGTTTTTTTTTTTTTTTTTTCTTTTTTCATGAGTCACAAAAGATTCAGGCATCATATTAAATGTATTCAAGAGGCTGACCTATTTTTACAACACTCCATGCTTTTATATCTCAGCTTCATCTCATTACATTGTTGAGGAATTAAAAGGAAATAGCTACATGATTTACTCTGGCTAGAAGACATCTTTGTGTATCTAGAGGAGGTCTTCCTCCTCTTCAGTTCAAGTCTAGAAGAGATTTCTCATTAAATGGGTATGTCACAGAAATCTACCAAACACTGTCCTACGAAACGCAACCACTCATCCTGTCTACTTTGTGGTCAGCCCAAAGTATCATTTAACCAATATATGGTTGACTTCCATGTTTTTGTGGAGCTTTAGGGGGGTTTGTGTTTGGGATTTTATTAGGTCTCTGTCTAAAGTTTGGCTAAATTCTTTGTGTGGGATATCCCACTACATTTCCTTGAAGGGGGAGGGGTTTTCTCTTTCCTTTTATATTGCTTTGAAGTTTGTTTTTTTTTTGTGGTTTGTATCAGATGACATCTTGTTCTGACTGTGCCTGCTCTCATAGTTGAAATTATAGCAAATACACGACAACTAGAACTCACCCAGGCCAGCAACAGACACTTTTAATACCTCTTCACTTGACTGACAGTGGCCTGCTTCAAGAGTCACTCCAGGAAAACAGTAAGAATTAGTAAGAGACCCGCAGATTAAGCTGAGAAATTGTATTCCAAAGTGAATTGATAGTATAAAATATCTATTCATCCACCACAGCTATTGTATCTACTCTGATCCAACAGATAATTAGGAAATATAAATTGAATTATGTGGAGTGCAATTTATTGACAGGAAGGATTTCAGCCCAGATTACACATGGGAAAAACCCACAATTTTTTCACTAAGAAATCCTTTACACAGATCTGCTTTACAGATGCTGTGCTATAGCTACCCTTTCCCAGAGGAATTCTCACTTTGTTTTCACACTCATACACATACACACCTCTGCCTGAAAGGGYAAATACTACAAGCTCTGCTTGCCCTTCACTGGAGGAGATTTTCCCCCTGCACTGCAGGACTGTTGCACTCTGCACATCATCAGCACGTGAGGCTTCTGCTGCCAATTTCAGTTCTGAATGGTTTCTTACACAACTCAAGTTTTATGCACACATCATTAAATCACCGGTCACTAGCAGCATGGGAAAATAAATGCGGCCCTCAGGTGCATTATTAAAAAAAAAAAAAAAAAAAAAAAAAAAAAAACCAAAAAAAAAAACCAAAAAAAAACCAAAAAAAAAACACCACTGACATATAAAAATGTAATAATTGAGAAATAATTGAGAAAGATTGCAAGAAACTGCTACTTGTCCTCTCCTGATGCAGCTTTATCACAAAGCAACACCACTGGGGTTTGCACTCCATATTTGTAGGGGTCAGATTGTTAATTATTAATCAGGCTGGTTCACAGCTATTAGTCAAAGGTCCTTGTTGGACACCAACAAAAATCTCAGTCATAACTATCTTTAGCTTATTATAGTTTTACCTATAAGAAAGAATAGATGCCATGCACTTTCCCCACAGGATTATGGAAGCAAAAAGTGTCACAAGATGTGTTAAAAAAAAATTACTTCATTTGAACACAGAAAATTCCCATCTACTGCTGTTCATTACCAATGTTATAGCTTCATTTCAGCTTTTCACTTTGTACCCAAAAAGTATTTGCTTTTTTTTACAGCAGTTATACAATAAGTTCTTCTCAAAACCATATTTTGATCTTTAGAAACATTATGAAATCCACCAGTAGTATATCATCTTTGCTTTTCCATAAAGTTCCTCTGTTGAAAACAGTTATCACTGAGGAAAAGATGAGGACTTATTCGGATGTGAACAACTCCTCTTCAAAACAGAGAGCCCAAACGATAATAAACTAAATGGAAGTTGCTGCTGTGAACCGTGTTTCTAATTGAGCTCATGCTCTGAGTTTTTTCAAATTATTCCAAAAAAAGTGGCTGCTGATATTCTTCCTACCTTGGTGAAAACTCTTAGGTCATAGTATCAGTAGTGGGTTGTTGCTGGAACCTGACTACTTTTACCAACTCATGTAGTAATTACTGTAGCTAAAAAGACATTGTAGGTCCCAAGAGTAACAGGACCACAAGCTAAAAATATTAAGAGACATAAAGAACGTTTATCTAAAAAAAAAACAAACAAAAAAAAACAACAAACAAAAAAACAAAACAACCACTAAGAAATTATATGTCAAACTCCTTACATTTATTTGCATGATTGTGAATCAGAATAGTTTTGAGAGTTATTTTAAACCTATATGAATGGAAATTGACAATAAATAGGCATTCAACTGAAATGCTTGATAGCATGAATGTAATGAACCTAATGCAGTAAACATACAGCATAATTTCTCATTGTGCTAATAAGCAAGCCACAAGAAGAACTGACTTGTGGCTTCAGTTAACGACAACAATGATCAAAAATAGTATTTCTACCTTAACAACCAATGAAATGTAACACAACAATCCAGTATATATCTAGAWAAGTATGCACTTTTAGTTTTTGATTGTAATAAACCCTCTCATTCTATTGTTAAAAAAAAACCTCAAACAAAACCTATTTTGTGAATCAAATTAGAATACAGTAACCTGTTTTATGGCAGCAGGCACACTGTGAGTTGCTAATTCACTGTATAAATATTTGATCAGAAAAATTCTGAAGTAGAAATTCTGCAAATTTATTTTGTAATATGTTGACTCTATCCACTATGGACTTAGCTTTCATATTTTCCCCTTCTTGAGAACATTTGATAAAGAAAAAAAACAGGTATCAGAATATGAACATGCTGTTTCCCAGTTACTATAGACCCTTTTGGTTTAATGAGATACTCTAATCTTTCACCCTTTTCATATCACAACATGAATTGAAGGATTCAGTTTGACTCCAATATTCTGTCTCATSATATTTCATATGACTGAATCTCATGCATATGATAGATGAAAGAATTTCATCTTTTGAAAATACCAAATAAGCATATTATGCTTAGAATAAGTTAGAACATTTRCAAGGCAATTTAATTTCCAACTTACCTTCTGAATTATCTGGACCATCTCACTCAAAAGACATTCCAATGATATAGAAAAAAGATCTGGCTTAGTAGTGAGTCAGCTCTAAAGATAACTGTGAAAAAATACTACTTTGTCTTTTTGTATGTGTTTCAATGTCTTTCAGAAACAGTCTGTTCTTCCAAAAGCCAGCCCTGTATTCAGAAAGGAAGTTGACCCTTATACTACAGATATCATCAACATTAAGWAACAGTTGGGTGGATGGAAATTTAGTCATAGAAGCATTTGTGTGTTTTTACTGCCAATGCACAGGTGCTTGTGACAGCAGGAATCAGTTGTGAAATAAATTTTGAAACTTTATTACCCCTGATAAATGACAGAAAATAATTCAGCTCTGCTTTGATCCTACCTGTGTTTCCAAAACTAAAGGCTGGGAGAGCAAATGCACTTATGTGAAATGCAATACCAAAGATGTGCTTTTCTTTCTAACGGCAGCTGCACAACTTATAAAACTACAGAAGGAGGCAACAAGAAAGACCAAAAAAAATGGTAACAAAACAGCCATCCATCACATCCAAAACAGTAGGTGGAAAGGGCCAACTGGCTGGCTTACACTGATGAACCTGTACTCTTTCTAGAATCTAACTATTCCAACAGCTCTGCAAAAGGAAAAAATATCTCAACTCTTCATGAGAGGTACAGAGTTCTCTATGTGGTAAATTAATAAATTACATAACTGCTTGTTAATTACATCCTTCCCCACTCATCATCCCAAGTATCCCTGCACTGTCACAAGCATCATTTCATCATGCGAAAAAGGAAGATGATACGATTACTATAATCATTATTTTCCAACAACAATGATAAAAAAGCTAGGTAAGTACTCTTATTTGAARCCATCAGTGTGCAGAGAATCATAATTAATCTTTATGTAGCATTGCAATTTCTCCTCAACTACTTAAGTATCATCGTAATTGCAGATCCAAAACAGGAACCTCTTGGCTTTGCTTAATGATTCTCTCCTGTGCTCTTCTCCCAAGACAAAACACTGCTCAGAGCACAGTTGTGAACAAAATTAAGTGCATACAAATGACAGCAAGACCGAGRTAGGTACTAAGGTCTTGCCCTAAGCTGGAAAAATGGGTTAACCTTAAGTAGCTCTTCATTGGGTTGCTACAAATTAAGACAAACACAATGTTAGGAGCAAAGCAAGAACAGGACCAGGGATCCAGAAACAGACATTTCAGTCTTTATTTGCTCTCACTTGTGACATTTGTTTATTTAGTACAAACAGAATAGTTTTGGATGTTTTAAAATGTTGGTTACAGTAAAATGCCCTTAAGAGTAAGCTGCTAAGGGCCAATAAAACCTCTGTTCCTCCTCAATTCCTCTCCTTGAAGATCAACTTTATCTACAGAATTCTTATCTTAAGTGAATAACTGATAAGTAAAATTAAAGGGCTCAGCCGTACAATGTGTTAAGTAATTGGACCCCAGCTCCCACACCTCTTTGTCTCTTTGCTAAATCTCCTCTGTCTCTCAGCTAATTCAACCCCTCAGAATATCAGTCATGGCTTAGGCTGGAAATCACTGTTGGACAAAAGAAGCAATAGTAATAAAATTTTAAAAATCCAAACAARAATCCAAATCCAAAAAAATACAAGAAGAACAAAAAAAAAATCCCAGTGAAACAAAAAACCCCTAAGCCTCCCGATACAAAAACTCACACTACATATGCAAGGGCATAATTTTCTCTTATTTCACTGTTTCATTCCTTTGTATGTTTATCAAAAACCTTCTGATACATAATAGTCCCCCCAAAAGCCCAAATTTGCTTTGAGCCAACTCAAGGAAACCTCTTAAAAAAGCATCTCTCTGTCAAGATAGACAATGCTACAAATAGAGTTATTTATCCAGAAAGAACATTACATTCATATTTATCTGTATGAGGATAACGAATTCTGTCACTACACCAGAACAACCAAAGAACTATGGCTTTATCACAAGAACTTCCTGTACAAAGAATTTAGAATAGAATTAATATTTTGGGATCTGTTTTTTTGGTGTGGCTTATAATGCTTCCAGGACCACACAGACTGGAACRCTCCCAGGAAAATTAAATTAATCTGTTTTATTCTGTAGTAAGAATGTATATTGGTAGACACTCTTGCAGCTGAGCCAAGAGAATGTAAAGTGTGACTTCTCCTCCTGCAAAGTCAGCTAAGTTTTTTTTTAGTGGCCTAAATTTGGTGCATTTTATATCAGTAAAAATCCTTGAACAAACAAAATTTAGCAATGTCAATTGATTTTTCTGTATATCTGTAAAACTGATATGTATTCTGAATAAGAATGGCTTACGTCACAGTTACTCAGAATCTTTGACAGCACTTCTTTTGTCACAGCTTTGTATCAGGTCCTTAAGATGTGCCTTATTTTGCACAAAAAGTTATAAACAGGACCAACTATAAAACTGTCATTTAGCAGGCTGTAGTACTGATTTGATACATATTTAGTTTTAAAACAAACCAAATCAAATTTCCACTTTTTCACAGGTACAAACCAGAGCTGAAAGCTACTGCATAATCTTCAGTTAAAATTCTCACTGAATTTCTCTGTACAAAAACTGTGTACATCTTACCTATCCCAGTTTCTTAAATGGGGGG